>NC_028644.1:13196427-13203157 GCF_001406875.1 Solanum pennellii | reverse complement strand
CCCCCCCAATATCTAATCCTTGTCTGCTTTCATATTCTTCCCTGTCTGCTGTCCCTTTCTGTTTATTCTTTCTTTAGCACGTTTGTTTGTCTTTCAACTCGTAGCAAGGTGTGGCACATTAAGCCCCTTGCCCCATAGTTGTCGTTACTCTATTGACATGGTTTTCAAGTCTCCGGTGTTTTGTGTGCATAGGTTAGTCTATGCCTCCAATTTGATCATGATTCATGAGTTAAGAAAGCATATGAATTTGAAAATTTACTGGTCTGTTTGTTTAAGTCTCTATATAGAGCTTTTAATGTGGATATTTAGAAGACTTGTTTCCCCCTTCGATTTTAGATGGTAGAAAGAGAATGGAATGATCAAGTTTTGTTTAAAGTTCGTTGCTTAATTACTTATGATTAGAGGTGGTGCGAACTTTTAGAGTTATTATTTTAGTGCACAGTTAGAAGAGAAATCATGCTCCTGCTTATTTTTTTGAAAATAATAAGATGTAGACAAATCTCTTTGACGTCAAAGTGGATTCTTTCTCGTTCTTTTGCATCTTTGGATGGCCAAGAAGGTCCAAAATTCTTTTGTTGAGTCAGCCAACCTTGAGAAATTGAAGATCAGGTCCCAAAAGCTGTTACACCTCTAGAAGGCAAGAAAGAGGGGTGATATACAAGGTGTATAGACTGATATACAGATTGTGTATACGAAAAACGGAAATTGGGGTAAACCCCAAAAGTAGTCGCGAATTTGGCCCAAATTAAATATCTTCTTACTCTTAACTTATTATATTGTCATTATTAGTTGTATGTTCTTTTTAATTATTATTTATTACTAACTCCAACTTAAGAATTGTTAATTAACTTAATTAGATAACCCAAAAGATGAACTATATTCTTTATGTTAGTATATTTTTAATATAATTCATTTTTTGTCAACTCTTGTACTTTTATTGAATATATTTAGTCAAAAGTTTTATTTATTTTTCAATTAATTTGAAATAGTTTTCACACTTTATATTCAAATTTGTTCGAATTATTATTAACATGATTTAAAAAACAAATTCTAATTAATCTAATTTTGTTAAAATCTTGTTTACTTATATTTCAATTTAAATGTTTCAATTAAGGGATCCTTTTCTTAAAATTTTTAAAAAATATTTTTTATTTAACTATTTACTCAAAGTTAATCGAATATTGTAAAATAATATTTATTATGTCATTTTCCTTGAACAAAATAGTAAAAATAATAACAATCAAGTTTAACTATTTTAAATTCTTTTAAATGGTAATAAGTTTTTGTATCACTTTCTGGATTCTTATAGGTAAAGTTAATATGTTTTAAAATTTTACTTTAACTTTCTCAAGACTGATCTTACAAATTAAATTTTTTCTCTTAAGCTTTTAATGGTTATTTTTTTCTTTTTAATTAACTAAAGTTTGGTTGGTAACCGTTTTCAACGGATCTATAAAGACGCTCAACCCTTTCCCTTTATGATAACTTGAACCCTTACCTAGAATAACTTATATTAAGTAGACCTTAATTGGAGTCAATTTTAGTTTTACTTAGTTAAATATTTAGTGTCCTAATTCACCGTAATTAATTAGGTGTTCGAAGTCATAATATATAAACACAACCCTTAATTTGGCATCAACAAACAACTAGGTCCTCCAACTTTGAATGTACACAAGTAAGCAGTTAAGCTATTATAAAATTGAACAAGTACATACAAGTGTCCTACTTGACATAATACATGTAGAATGCCATGTAGGATACAAAATTTCCATATAAAGTGTCATCTATGACGAATGTGTTCTTTTGTTCAATTTTATACAAGTTTAAGTGTTTACTTGTGCACAGCCAAAGTTAAAGGTCAAAGTTGTCAATTGGAGCCAAGTTAAGGGTCATATTTATATATTATGCCTAATTTGAAAATCACCAATATGTTCTCCACCCTACACCGTTTGGACGTCGAGTTAAAATGGGGTATATCTTGGTGTACTAGCTACGTTTAACCACTTCTATTGACGTAATAGATGGCTGGTCAAGACTATGATCAGCTTTCCTCTTATTTGCTAAACTTTTTTACTGTATGAGATTTTATAATTTTTCTCTATTATGTGGTGTATATGTATGTCAAATAACTTGTGTATGATCTCTCGGTGTTTTATATATATCTCACGTCTTCATGACAGGAAATAATGTTATATATATATATATATATATATATATATATATATATATAAACTTATCCTATAAAGTCCAATTAAAAAATGGATAAGACATAATTGCCGCCTGAACTATAGATGAAATCCCATCAACACACCTTCAGTTACCTACGGTCCTATTACCCCCTCCCCCATCCCAAACTCATATTTTACTATTTTTATACACCTTTTGTGCCGATATTGTCACGACCCAAAAATGGGCGTGATGGCACTCGTCTTATCCTACCAAGACAAGTCAGCCTAAAACTCAACCATTACAATAAAGTGTGGAAATAAAATATAAGTAACTTGATAAAAAACCCAAAACATGGTAGTCACGTGTACAAGCCTCTAAAGTATCACAATTGATTTAAAAGAAAACTCAAGCCTCAAATTAACTTGTTTCTAGAATAGAACAAGATCACAATTAAGGAGAAGAAAGTCTGCTGAGATGGAAACAGCTACCTCACAAATCTCCAAGAAGCCTCTGAAAAGAAGAGAATGACAAGTACAACAAAAATCCAGGCTCATAACCTACAAAAAAATTTGTAGAAGCAACGGGTGAGTACCAAACCACACAGTACTCAGCAAGTAAACCTCTAAACACAAGCTAAGGGGATGATATACGGGCACTCCTACCACCCCCAACCGAACCTCCACAACTACAACCTGCATTAAAATCAACCCAACCTAACAGCTCACAGTTTACATAGCACGTAGCTCAACAACAACACTTAGACAAATTACATATCCTCAACAACGACACTTGGACAAATTACATATCCTCAACAACAACACTTTGGTAAATTACATATCCTCAACAACAATACTTTGACAAATTACATATCCTTAACAACAATACATTTGTCAAATTACATATCCTCAACAACAATACTTTAACAAATTTAATATCCTCAATAACAAGCTCAGTACTCATTAATCACAAGTTCCACAGAAAGGAATTCACAAGATTAGCAAAACACAATATCAAGTTCACTAATGATAAGCATGTACAATGCAATGGAATGCAATGTCAAGTATAATGATGCATGTCTGACCTAGTGATACACACCCGCTGTCTCTTAGTCCGGGACCCATGGGGGACATATCTGTCCATGCATCTATCGCGGTGCACGACACGACCCTCGATAATAGTAACCATCGCGGCGCGCGATACGTCCCTCGAAATATAGTATCTATCGCGGCGCGCGATACGTCCCTCGAAATGGTACATCCTCTTAAGTACCCATTCTTTCTCAATGCACATAACACTTGTCACAACCAATGCCTCAGAATAATGTTGATGACAAGTTCACACAAATAATGAGGAGATACCATTTTCATAACATCACACAGTTCACAACCACACAAAAATGAAGTTACATCAACAATGATTCAACAAGCCTTCAACCCTTTCTCAACACAACACACATAAACAATTAATCACATTGCCTTTTGTTATCCCCATTCTTTTCATCATTAGAATTAATCAATGTGGACAAGTCAACCCATCACAAATCCCGTTACTCCCAAACATATACCACAAGGAAATACACGCATTTCATACACTTAACAAGAGTTTAGAAATCCACTTGCCTAAATCAAATCAAGAATTCACTCCGAGACTTGAGCCTTCTCCTTTCGTTGATCATCCAACTCATAGCAATCTATTCACATTAATGATCACAATAAGATTTTGCGACTAACAACAACATTTACACTACTATGTGTTGAGATTTTAACCAACAATTTACCCTTAATTTATGATCAATTTCATGTATCTTGAGATTAATTAACATGTCAATCTTTTCAATTTTTTTCAACTTTCAAGTCTAGGGTTAACTCATAATTTCTCCAAAAATTACAACTCTAATGGTTTTCATATAATATAATACATCAATATTTAATTACATATCTTAATATATCAAACCTTGAATTATAACTTGATAATTATAAGAAATTTGTGGACAAAAACTAAACCCATAATCATCATATATGCATACATGCGGACCACTGTATAAGCTAATTAGAACAAAAATCACAATTTATTCCAACAACAATTATTTTGCTATAATTACCCAATGATTGCCATAGTAATATTTCAATGATTGGCACTACAATTTTCCCAAATCTATATTAATATAGCATATACAAATTTGGACGAGAATTTGTGCAACCTAATTTCCTTTCCTTTTAATTTCCCACCATTATAAATATAATATATTATAATAATAATACTTTAGTCACATTTCAAGAATACAAAAATTAGGCGAGACTTTTACCAGATGCAATAGATCGTCCGCCATAGTTGTCGCCCATAAAGGTTTCGTCTTTTTTTTTCTTTCTTAAGTTAATTGTGTATGAAAAGTAACAAATTCATTAACCTTTTTTTAATATATGGGCCAAGTGAAATTAAGTATTACATTAATTATAAGTTTGGCCCATTAACCATCAATTAAGTTAAAATCAATTACTTAATAAATGCATGTCAACTAATTAATTGTAGTTATCAAATAATTTAAAATTCTCAAACCCACTTCATCGAGTAATCATAAATGACACGGGATAACTATCGGGAGGATGAAACTATAATTTTTACAAAAATTTCTATTAATGACTTTTCGGGTCATTACATTATCCACCACTAAAAACCATGTTTGTCCTCGAACATAAGGAAGAAGAAGAAAGAATATTTGACATTACCAAAACCTGAGGTATAATTTCCATAGTCAATATTTATCTCTAAAAGTGAGCTCCTCTTTAAGACAATTTCATCAAAATCAACTACTAAGAACTTAACTTTCGAATCAAAATCTAACCGATTCACATATCAAGATTGATTATCATACAGACTAACCTATGAACTCAATTTGAAGAGAAATCTTACAAACAACAACACACCATCAGGACAAACCCTTTGTCGCATTACTACGAGAGAATTCAGAATCAATACTGGCTAAAACTAACAGCGAACGTGAAGCAACCATCAAATCGTCATATTGCTCAAACCATCATAAATCTTTTCAAGATTCCTTTCTCACAACATAACCATCCCATGAACCTTTTCTATAAAACTCGATCTTTGGACATTGGGTACTAATCAATGGCTGATCAAACATATCTAACTCAAAGAATAACAAGATTAGTAAACACCTAACAAGTGGTAACATTGTTGGATAACTATAACTATTCATGAAAACTATACGTTCTCATAAGAGAGGTCGTGCGTGTAGAACTACTAGTATACTTCTACTACCTCAAACAACATCAAATATATCATATCTAAAATAAAAAAGTTTAACCAAGGATGTCACCCTACTAGGAAAAAATCTAAGGATCGGTACACCCGATCCACCACTAAGAATTCACCCATAGAATTGAAAACATACACGAACGTAGAATCAGAATCATACTCTAAACCATGTCCAGAATGAAGTAGTTGGTCACATAAGAATATACAGAAGCAAGGTTGAATAAAACAAGATGTTCCTCCATAGGAACCTTATAAGTTAAATCCCATTTATCTGACTCCATCTCTTGATTTTTAACCACCCACAATCAACCAGTCTGATCTCCCATCACAACATAACAAATGCTTGATTAATCAAATTTCACATACTTTTTCAAGTACTCCATTGAAGCTAACACTCTTCATACCAACAAACATCGTATGTACACCAATCATTTACCTTACTCTTACACCATTACTAGTATCAAAGTCTTCTTTAAAGAAAAAACACATTATCGCCTCCAAAATTTTAAAAATATGAATCTCTCTTTTTATTCAAGCATTTCGTGACAGATATGAGTCATATCCAAGATTGATACTACTAATTTCAAATCTAAAATACTTTTCAATCGAGGTACATTAATTGAAACACACACAATGTTAACTTCACACAAATTTTCATATACTATTTTTCAACTACCATTTATACCATCATGTACCTCATGACAAAACCCAAAGAAATCCCTGGTCACTCCAATAATTCTATATACTATAAGTGCATAACCTCTACTCACCATATCAAATGTCTATGTAACACATCATAACAACCTATATTGTATCATGAAAATAGTAGCTTCAATCCCCTCAAAATCATCATTAACTATGTATAACTGTAGGTCCATATTGTTGTGTGTCCATAAGTCACCTATCATAAATGAACAAATTATCCTCATATAACAACACATAATCTTACACACCTAACTATTTTTCATCCAAAACAAAATTCAATCTTTATAAAAAGTACTGTCAAATCCATAGTAAGTCTATACCAAAACAATTCACATCCATATTCACATTAAAGCGTATATATGAAAATCCATTCATCCTTCAACTTCGAACAAAGAGTCTATATGAGAGGTCTTATTCTTTCACATATCTTAAGTTCTTCAAATAACGCAAATTTTAAATACTTTGAACTCTTCAATACACTAGACTCTTTTTTTTCGCTAACTTGCTTACCAATTTTATCTTTTGACCAACAACCCATGATATTTTTACCTTATCCACTATATATATATATATATATATA
>NC_028644.1:13176680-13184924 GCF_001406875.1 Solanum pennellii | reverse complement strand
TTCTTAGAATACTCTTAGTTTAGTAATTTGATCATAGATGTTCTTGTGGTGATGACTTCCAGATTTTGGGGAAATAATAGATGTTGAATTTTAGAAGTTATTGAATTGTCTTTTATTAATGAGTTTAAGTCTTCCGCATTGCTTTATGTTGATATTAAATTGAAATGTTAAGGTTTAGATTGGTTGGTTCGCTCACATAGGAGGGTAAATGTGGGTGCCAATCGCGGCTCGGTTTTGGGTCGTGACATATATTCATCTATATAACACATATTACATATTGCCAATTTTGCCATTAAATTTCTATTTATAACTTTTTTTTAATTTTGTTCTTCTACTTCTGTCGTCATACTACTAAATTCATTTCTTATAGCTATTTCGTATTTATTTAATATTTCCATAGATGTTGTAGTTATTTCTCCATTAAATTTTTTATTATTTCTTAAAGTCTTTACACTTTCTTCCGTTTAATTTTGTAACCATAATTTTACTGTTCCTTTAAGTTTTCTCTCTATATATCCTGGTGTTTCTGTCATTCATATTTTGTTTTAATTAATTGTTTTGATATATATCCCATCCATAATTAAATTGTTTTATTTATATCTGCTACACTGTCTAAATCTAAAAAATTGTGTTGTTCAGTTGTTGGTCTAGGTGTCCATTTATTTAATCTTTTATCCCATAAAATTTTTTCTTTATCATATTTTTCATAACTTATATTATAATATGTTGGATTTAAGTATTTTGGATTTTTTACTCCTGATGTACTAGGTTTTTCATTCATGTCTATATCTCCCGTATTTATTTCTACATTTTTTGTATTATCTATATTGTCTAAAAGTTCTATATATGTTTCACTTATCTCTGAGTGTTGTTCTTCTAAATCATCGTTGATATCGTCAACTCTTACTTCTGGCAAATTAGTTAAGATTATCTTGATTACTTTCTTCTGATTTATCTTCTAATTGCAATCTTTCTTTAAATTTGTTTATCTCATTTGCTAAGTTTCTTTTCTGTTCTTTTTCTTTTTGTTTTATTTCATACATTTCTTTCAACATTGCTAATGCTTTTTCTAATTCTAAAATTTCTTTATTTTTTACTTCTTCTATTTGTTGGACTTCTTTTTTCGCTTGATGTTTTATTTTTTCAATTTCCATTTTTCTATCTATTTCTTCATTTTCTTTTGCTATCCTCACCATAGCAGTTAAACTATCTTCTAATTTTACCGTTTCTTTTTCTAACATTAAACTTAAATTGTCACCTATTTTCTTATAGCTTCTTCCTAGATTAGAAAATATTGTCCTTATTTTTAATCCTTCATAGTTTTCAAATATTTTTTCGTCTATTGCATATTCTTCCTTATTCATTTATAAATTATGTTGTAGTTTATATTCTAGATTATTTATTTGTATTTCTAGATATAAAATAGTATTTCTTTGTGCTATTATAGATTTTTCACAAATTCCTGCAAATATATTACTATTTAGTCTATTTTGTCTATGCCTTAATTCTTTTCTTTTTGCCATAATTATTTTATTAAGTTCTTGTTTATATTCGTTATTCATCATATTTTTAAATATTTAATATATTTATATTCTAATTTAGAAATAATATGTATCACTTCTTCTAATCCTTTAATTTTGGTTTTTGTAATATTAAGTTGTTTATATTCTGGATATAATTTGTTTAATTTTCTTTTTATTTTTCTTATCTTTCTGCTGATACCATACTTCTTTTCATCTTTCATGGCTCTGATACCAATTATTGGGGTGCGGAAATTCATCATAGAAGAAGATACATATTTTATAGAGTAAAATATATTTTATCATAAAGTTCTTAATTGTTCTAATAAACAAACACGACCATCTAAGACACTTTCTAATATTATGATATTAAATTGGAATGCTTTCTATGAGCTACTTTGACTTATCAAAATGAAAGGAGCCACTTTTATTATTGTAGCATTGGTGTAGTCTTGTAGGATGTTATTGCGACTTAATAAAGGAGCCACCTTGACAATTATAGCATTGGTGTAGCCTTGTAGCAGTTTGTTGCAACCCATACGATGTGAAGGCTTCATTGAGTTCATGTTCTTAATTACGTTTATATTTTGTATCATTGAAGTTGTTTTAGTTCACATTGAAATTGTGTTAATTCACTAAGTTCTTTTAATTTTTTTTGTAAGAAGAATCGCCTCACACAATGTGATATTTAGCTTTGGGACACTTTTGTTGGACCTTCTTAGTGGAAAGCATATCCCTCCTATCCATGTATGATTTTCCTGATAAATTTATTCAGTTCTTAGTCAAATATTCCTTATAGCCATATTGCTTACACTTTATTATGACAAAAGAAATGACAACGAGTGTCCTACATTCTTTCTACTTTCTCTTCGATATCTTTCTGTGGTGATCAACAATTGTTTTAGATTCAACTCAAATTTTGAGTTTGAAGGTATCATATATACTATGAACTTAGTAAAAACTGTGATTAAAAGATGACATTTGCACTTTGGGTGAGCTCTAAATGATCCTATTAATAAAAAAAAAAGAAATTTCCTTGTTCTAGTTCAAGCGTACCTAATTCTTGTCTTTTGGTACACTCTAAATAGTTTGACATTTTCTTCGATACTTAACGTATAGTGTTTAGTATAGACTATAGCAGCAATACATTGCAAAGATAAACAGGAAATACTTTTCATTTTATTGGGCTGCAGTTTTTTCTAACATCTAAAAGGTCTATGCTATGGGTATTTGAGGATGAGGATTGGGACAAAGATTACTAAAGTGAGGAAGAAAGGGATGTTCACTGCCATTGATAAAAAAAAATTTCAGTATGCCCACTGTGCACCATCTCCTTCGTTCTGATCAGCTTTCTTAGAATGTGAAATTTCATCTAGAGAAACATGAGGTACATCATCAATTTTTCATTCCTCGACGAATTTTTCTTATTAGTCTCATTCTTGATGACAACTTTGAAGGAGTACCAACGAGCAGTAAGAGATTCATCACATTTTGGTGCACAAAGAGATGTGTTTATCAATAATTAAAGCAAGCAACAATTTATTTCTGTTAGAATTGTTCCCCTTGAGAGATAGAAAGGTTATACACTTGGAATGAATGAAATATCAATTTGGAGTTTGTGAACCTGGTTCAGATGTGAGTGGTAAAGCAAGGTTCCCCCTAAATTAAAGCATGAGTGGCTTCAATACTGAGATTTTCATCATTAGAGCAGTTTGAGAACGATGCTTATTGTCAAAGAGGGTTCTTGGTGATTTTTAAGAAAGTTAAATTTTTGATGATCGACTAGGTTTATTAGTGCTTATGTTTGACCCAAACTCAGGAAATTCATGCATCGAAAAAGGATGGTACATACCTGGGTATTACAGAGAAACCAGGTTCCCCTTTTTTTTGTTTCTCCATGAATTACTTAATGGTGTTAGCAAAGAGTAGAGATAACATCCGCAGACTTTTTAAACATTGTTTGAGATGTGACTGGAGTGTGTACCTGTTACAGTACGAGGTTGAGTTAGCAGATATTCATTTTATAATTACTCAAGCATAAGATTATTCTTTTACTAGCCAATTATTAAAGGAAATCATGATAATGCATCAACTTGTTTCGATAAGACCATGCTTTGGCTGATTTTTCTCAAGTTCTTCATATCAAGGCCTTCACGAGAATGTCGCATCATCATATTATTCAACCAACCCTTGTCAATTTTCAATACCTTCCAATGAATAACAAGGACCATGTTCACACAACGAAGTTCCCCCTTAAGGTGTACCATACTCTTACTGTCCCGATTGCTCTATTATTCCCCCAATCTCCAGAACCATAGATTAGTAGTAATTCATGTGGCAGTTGCATCAATGATTGTTAGATGTGAACCAGGTTCATATGCAGTGTTCCCTAAATTTGCATCATCAAAGATGTTTGATATCATGTCACTTTCTTCACCTTTTTTTTGTCTCTTTCATTTTTCTCATCCTTTGAAGGAATAAACTGCCTCCTTGAGAATCAAAGAGCGAGAGGAAATTTTCTACCATTTTTAGCACCTGTTTGGAGCATGCACTATTCATGTACCAAGTTGGCCTTTTCCCTCTCACCTTCACCTGAAACACTAGTCAAAGATTAGTCTTGGAAACCCACATTAGCTTGGGCCCCTTTATATGAGTAAAAGGATGAATAATATTTCTTCTAGCCCATAAAGGCAAATAAGAAAACCTTTTATTTGGAGCATTTTTATTTGGAACCAGGTTCTTAGCCGTATAAGTCTTTTCCTTTTTGGTGAACTTAACATTTTTCTGAAAAGCCTCAAATAAAGCTTTACATTGATTCTTTAAATGACCTGAGTTTCCACAATGATTGCATAAACTTTTGGACATGTGAATAGTGTGTGACACAAGATTATTCTATTTTTTAAAATCTATCCCACTTCGACTAGTGGTTTGTCTTTCTTGAATCTGAGTTAAAATTTCAGAGGACCTGGTCCATCTAAGATTTCGTTCCAGATCCAGTTTGGCATGATCAAGATTTTCTTGTAGCAACCTATTCCTTTCTGTTAAAGCTTGACAATTTATGGTTAACAATTTTATTTTTTCTTCTAGAGGTAATTGAAGTTCACTAGCAGAATTTTTGCCCTTGTGATTTAACTCTAAGATTTTAATCTGTTCTTTTAATTTTTTTTGAAAAAAGTGATTGTGTTTCTCAAGATTGTCATTGACTTCTCTTAAAGATGCACATTTTTCCATCATTTGTTCTCTTTCAGAATTGATTGACTGATATGCATCTATAAGAGTACTCTATAAGGACTCTAGTTCCCTTTTAGAATATGATTCAATATTTACTTTGATGTGATGAAAACTTACCTTGCTTTGTTTGTCATCTTCTTCATCATCTTCAGAATCTGATTCAGCAATGAGTGCAAGAAAATTATATTTATTTGATTGTTCTATTGCAAGTAGTGACTGATTTTTGAACCTTCGATCCTCAAATTCTTCTTCTGATAAATTCCCCATAGCGGCAAAGGCTCTTTTCGTTGAAAGATCCGCTTCTTGATTGGTCATTCTTCTGTTTGTAGGAATGTACTTATCATTCTTGATTTCCTTCTCTTTTTCCAAACTATTCCTCTTTTTCTCTAGAGCTTTTAATGGACAAAACATGACAAAGTGATCCAGACTTCCACACTTGTGACATACTTGATCTATTGGATTTTCAGTGATTCTTTGAGAGTTCCTTCCGTGGAATACTTGTCCCTTTTTTAACAATCTTGAGAATCTTTTGGTCATTAACGCAATATTTCCGTCCTCAAAATTTTCTGGTGTTGTGCCTGTAAGAACCAGGTTCTTCTCTTTTCTTTTGCCTCCAATTTCCTTTTCTTGTTTTTTCTTGAGTTCATAGGTCATGAGATTTCCAATAAGTTCATCCATAACTAACTTATCTAGATCACGGGCTTTAGTAATGACTTCTACTTTGCTTTCCCAAGATTCTGGAAGAACCCTCAAAAGTTTTCTGACTGCTTTCCCATTGAGAATTATTTCACCTAGTGAGTAGATTTCATTAATGATAGCAGTGAACCTGGTATGCATCTCTTGGATTGTTTCACCTTCTGTCATTCGAAACAGTTCGTATTGTCTGTTCAAGTTATCTATTTTAGACTTTTTTACCTGTGTTGTTCCTTCATGCGCAGTTTGCAAAATTTCTCATATTGCTTTTGCATCTTGACATGATGATATTCAATTGTATTCATCTGGACCTATTCCTCATATCAAGATCTTTTTTTCTTTAATATTGTTCTGAATTGCATGTTTATCTTTAGCATTCCATTCTTTCCTATCTTTTGGTACTTGAGTGATTCCATCAATTCCATTCTTCATGGGTATGGTTTGACCGTCCAACACGACTCCCCATAGGTCTAGATTTTCTCCTAGTAAATGATCCATCATGCGATTCTTCCACCATCCATAATACTTTCCATTAAACAGTGGTGGTCGAGTTTGAGAAGATCCTTCTTGTGGTGTAGGTGGTGTAGCCATTGATACTTTTCAAGATGTTAGTCTTTTAATGAAAAGACCTGCTTTGATACCAATTGAAGAAACCTTACCCCTAGAACAAGAACCAGGTTCTTGTAATTTTGTCGTAACACAATAAAACAAAGATTTATCGTGGAAACCTTCCTAACTCAAGGAAGGGAAAAAACCACACCGAAGTTTTATGTTAATTCAAGATTTACAACTCAGTCAATCAATGAATCTAACTCTAAACTTCTACCCTTTTCAATTAACTATAATCGAAAACTCTCCACTCAACAAGAAGTCAACCTCACTTCTTGTTTACAAAAGCTCTCAACTCTTCTTAACTTTAACAACCGAAGAAGTCAAACCCACTTCTTGTTTACAATTCTCACAACCTATCTCCCAAGAAGTCAAACCCACTTCCTGTTACAATTCTCTCAAGACTCAACTCCCAAGAAGTCAAACCCACTTCTTGTTACAAATCTAGGAATTATTACAACTCAATAATAAACCTAGAACAAATCAACAAAGACTAATAACCCTAGACTTTAATTTATCAAACTTTAATATCCAATAGTTCTGAGTGGAACAGGTTTCGTGAACCTGGTCCTAATATTGCTGTGATGAAGGTGAACGTGGTCCTTGCGTTTCTGTGACGAAGGCCTGCGTTTTTTATCCAAAAAAATACTGCTCTCAAGATGATATATTTTGTGAATATGCAATGGCTATTGTTTTGGCTTTGCTGATAAATTCTCTCGGTTTGTGTTTATGCAAAGATGCTTATTTTCTTCAACTTGTTGATCCTTTTATAGATTCGATTTGCCTTCAACTTATACAAGGAAATGAATTACAAATCTTTTTCCTTCTTGAACTTGTCTGTATTTACTTCTTTTCTTATTTGACTTGAATTGTAACTTCTTTATTTCTTTCCTTCTTTGACCTGATTGCTACTTTTTATTTCTTTCCTTCTTTATTTATTTCAATATTTGTTTCCTTCTTTTCCTTCTTTACAATTCTGCATTTTTTCTTCTTTGCCGCAATCTCTCATAATTGTACACATACGACACCATGCCTTCACTTTATCAATCATCAGAATTACTTTATTTGTTCTCCTACTTCCCAACATATTCCAAGGTTACCGATTTTGTTGTGGTATTAGATTATGAGATTGTCAAAGTAAATCCTATTTTCCCCTCTTCATTAAAGGGGACAAAACTCCAGAATACAAATAGCATCTAGGAAGGATGATTTGAAGACTTCTATTTTTTTTTTTAAAATCATATATGTGAATTGACATTGAAAAATATACCATCGTGTAAAATATTTAATTGAGCTTTTTGTCATGAAAGTATTTGAATTATTCAACATGAGAATTATATGTTTATTGAATATATCGGATGAATTTAATATTAGTTAGCAGTTTATTCGTGTGTACATGCATATATATTTGGCAACAAAAATTAATTAAAATATTGTATATTGCAATTGTTAAAAAGATAAGTTTTAGTGGCAATCAAAGTTGCTACTGAAGATATAACATGTTTAGTGGCTACAGTAGTTGTTCCTAAAGATCATGCTATTGCAGAAAAAAGACCTGTCACTAAATACAAAATGCTATTGTGGCGAAGCGATCGCCACTAAATGACATTTTCAGTGTCGATAAGAGATGCCACTAAACATATATAATTGTTGTGGGGACCCTTGTCGCCATTGAAAGTCAATTTTCAGTGGTGACTTACGTAGCATTTATGTTGTGGAACCTTATTTTGTGACGTATTTGTTCAATTTTTGCAGCGAAAAAAGTCGCCGCAAATATAATTTTTTGTGGCGCTATAAGAAGGACGTCACAAGAAACCTTTAGTTATGGAAGTACTTGCCACGGTGCTATTGTTGCCATTTAAGGTCATTAGTGGTGACTATCTAGCTTATTGTGGAGATTTTTGTCGCCACTTAACATCTGATTTTTTGTAGTGTCATATACAATCTACTCAAAGCATCAACAACAACATTAGCCTTACCGAAATGATAGAGAATAATCATGTCATAATCATTGAGTAACTCCAACCACCTCCTCTTGTCTGAGATTAAAATTTTTCTGACTGAATACATATTGAAGACTCTCGTGATCGGTGAATACATCTAAATGAACACCATAAAGACATTTCCCAAAAACTTTTTTCAAAAAAATTGACGATGATGGTGGGGGAGAAGTAACCTTGTATGGGGGTTG
>NC_028644.1:13174042-13176168 GCF_001406875.1 Solanum pennellii | reverse complement strand
TCAAAAAAATAATAATTGGAGGGTGGGGTTGGGGTGGGGGTGGGGGTTTAAGGAGTAGGGTTGTAGGGGTTGGGCCACGTAAAATTATCTTTAAATTTTTAATTCATATTTTTTTTTTGAATAGGCAGGGCTAGATACAGTGTATGTGTAGGGTAAGAAAAAAAAAATAAAACATGAAGTAGAGTCTAGGAAAATATTTCCTTGATATTGGAATAGAAAATATTTTCATTAAATTTGAGAAAAATGAGTTGATTTGGAAAAAAAAATTAAATATTTAAGCCAACCAAACATGAAAAATTGAAAAACATTTTCTAAAAAATATTTTGCCCATACCAAACACACCCTAAGAGTAAGACATCATAGTTTGTCGAATTATTTAGAAAATTTGTGGCTAATAATCATTTTATCTTATCTCTCTTTTATTTATAAAAATAATAATAATAAATATACAAATATAAATATAAATATCTCACAATTGTCCAAGTATTTTACTTTTCTGTTCCAACTTGAAGTCTTTTAGGGCTATTTACAGTTTCCAATGGCTGCCCACTTACCAAGAAGGTTAGACACTTCTTATCTATATATATTATTATAATTGTGATGAGTGAGTCAATTTGAATATATGACTTTGATTAATGTTATGACATATTTGAAATTTTTCACAAGATTTTAAGTTAGTTTATTTATTAAAATTATGATAAATAAGATGAAATTATCTAGTGACTTTTGTTTCCATAAAAAATTAAATTTGTGACTTCAAAATTCTCATTCTATTATTTTATCATTTCATAGTATGATTACTTTTTTGGTGCTCTAATAATATATTTCTGGTGCTCCTGAAAGCCCCTTAAATCTTTGTTCCAGAACATTGAAAAAACTATTTATTTGGGTCATTTACAAAACAAAAACAAATTTTTTTAAACCAACTCAGCCATTACTAGTGCCTGATAACGAAGTGACAACCTTCCCCACCACCAATAGAAGGTCCGCAAGGTCATTCTTGTCCCTCCTACACCTCATCACTTGGGAGTCGTATGTAAGTACTAGTTATATATGTATTAATTATAAGAGTTTAGTTATGTTAAATTTTTATTTGTACATGTATTAGTTATGTAAATATATTAGTTGTGTAGAATTTTTGTTATCTAAGGTGTAGTCATACACTTATTCTATAGATATTAGTTATGCATGATCCAATTAGTAGAGATTAAAGTATTTTAGTGAGCTAATTTTATTTTTTAATTCCAAACATAATTATTGAGCTAATGTTTGTTATAACCATTAAAATAACAAACAATATAAATAACATATTACAATTAAATAAATATCAATAGTTAAATATAATAAAGTAAATAAAATTAAGAAAAAGTAATTAAGTTATCTCTACTCAATATGATGAAAAATTTAAGCAATAATTTATATTAAAATAAAAAAAATAACTAAAAAGACAAAACATGTATTGGTGGTGTGCGGTAGAAAAACTATGCAAAGAAATTAATTAAATTAGTAGTGACGACATTTTTTTTTTGGTAGAAAGAATATATTATATATAGTTAAAGCAGTACACAATCACTATTATAACTAATGATTACAGATAAGTTTCTGTAACGAGCTAACTTATTACACAATCACTTAAATATTTGCTTAGTAGCTAGAATTCCTTGTAGATCGGTATTGAGAAACTCTGTTGCAGCTTCCGGCGAAGTATGTAATATATATGATTGAGGGGGTTAGTTGAGTACCTATCTTGCACAAAAAGTCCGCTACTTTGTTCCCCTGTCGGAAGTTATGACGCACTACTAGATTCCCCAACCTCTTCAACATTAACCTGCGAGAATGACAATTGAAGAATACAAAACGTTCGGTTCCTCTTAAGTAATCGAGTAGATCAGTGGAGTCTGTTAAGACTTCCAAGGGTTGGAGATTAAGCATATCTGCCAACTTTAAACCTTCAAGGAGGGCTTCAAGTTCGGCAATAATATAAGTATGACTGCTAGTTTTTTTTTAGAAACCAGCCTTCCAATTTTTCATGATGGTCTCGGACGACTCCACCAATACCGCTATCTCTTTGTTTCATCATGAAGGAACCATCTATATTTAGCTTAAAATAACCTGGAGAGGGGGGG
>NC_028644.1:13133138-13173992 GCF_001406875.1 Solanum pennellii | reverse complement strand
GGGGGGGGGGGGGGAGGGGCACTGGATGTGAATGTTGATAGAGGCTTCAAGGTTGGTAGGAGTTGAAGTGTACTGAATGAATTCCGTATTTTTTCTTTTGACCAGGGAATGAGAAAGAAACTTAGTTTTTCCATTAACAATTAAGAAGAATTGAAGCAAACAAACTAAAAGTAATCAAAAAGATAAAAGAAACCCAAAGCAAGAAAATTCATAATGTTTTTTCTTATATGTATTATTATTTGATTTTGTAAAAGTGATTTGATAAGGATAAAAAAGTAATGGTCAAATCAATCGGTGACCCCTTAAATTTGGCACCAATTTTCACTTAGACACCTCAATTAAGCGATGTTCATTTCAGACACCTCATATAGGGTTCTGTTGTGTCATTTTTTGACACTTTTCTGACAATAAACAAAAAACTAAAGGAGAGTGTAATACACTCGTTGATGATGTGACAAACAATCAATTAAATAATTACATGTGTTATTTTCAGTTAAAAATAATTATAATATCTATTTAGTAAATAAATTAAAAATATTATTCTAAGAAAATCTCTTATTTCCTTACACTCAAAATCTCTTTTGTGCTTTTTCAAAAAAAAAATTCTTTTCTTTTACTATTTTCATATTTATTCATCTTCTTTCTTTTTAATATTGTTTTTTGGAAAGAAAAGAGGGAGAGGAAGAAAGAAGGAGAGAATAAATAAGAAATATGGGTGTTGGTATCCATTTTTCCCGCAAAAAATGAAGGGAGGTGATGGTAGATTTAGATAAGTAATACAATGAAGAAGAAGAAAATAACTTAAAAACGAATTTGAATAAAAAAAATGACCTCCATTGAAGGAATTTAAGCTTGAAAGAGGTTGGTGCCTTGAAAAAATGGAGAAGAAGAAGAGAAAAATAAAATAAAAAATAGTTAAATTAAGTCTTTCACGTGCTATTGTTGAGTGTATGACACTCATTTTGACATGTCAGCAAAAAGTGTCAAAATGACACAACAGAACCCTAAATGAGGTGTCTAAAATGAACACCGCGTAATTGAGGTGTCTGGATAAAAATTTATTCCAAGTTTAGGGGGCCACCGATGAGTTTGGCCAAAAGCAATTTAATATTTTAATGCATGTATAACTAAAACACACATAACATCTTTCACCTTCTGTCCCACATATATTATACATATATTCCCTCATAAGTTCCACATGTATTAATTGTGTAGGATTACAATAAATGCAACAAAAATATTGTATAGAACAAATACATGAATAATTTTATATGACACATGAAAAATAATAAACCAAACATTACATAAAATAATATATGAATAATTTTTATACAATATTTAAAAACATACAACCAAACATTTTATAAAATTAATACATGAATTACTTTGATTCTATTTGAAAAAAAATAATCAAACATGGTATAAAAAATATAATACATAAATAACAAAGCTATGTATTTAGTTGTGACATAATAAAAATATAGGAGTCGTTTGACTGCTTGATAGCTATACATGTAATAATTACATACATGAATAGTTTCTTTTGTCTTATCAACCTTCAAACATCGTATTAATTATATGAGTTAATGACCTTTTCCTTATCCACCTACTTAATACCATATACGTTATACATTCTCTAATATATGGGTAAAACTTATTTTAAAAATATTGGTGTTATATTTTAATCAATATTATAAGTTGCATAACTAGTAATAATAAATTATGACAATAGCATATTAAGGACGGTTAATGCTCCATTCATTTCATTTTACTTCGTCCCTATATCATTTCAGGTTACTTGTTTATTTTAGCAAATTCAAAGAGTTTAGTTTTTCTCATACGATCTTTAGGCCTCATTTTGTATGAGGATAAAACATAATTAATTTTGGAATTAATAGGATGGATTATTCCATATTTGGTTGGAATAAAATATATGATAATCTATTTTGAGATAATTTATACTCTAATTGTTAGAATCTGCGCATTCACTATCAGTCAATGGATCAGGTTCCTTGACACACTCAAAATATGAACAACTGTAAATAAAGGCAGAAACCTCCTTGCTCAAGGGAGTAAAACCACGACCTACCTCACAAGATTTCAAACCGTTTTCACTAGTCTTCACAAGCAAAAGTAAAACCGGTTACAAAAACGTGAGAAAAAGTTATTAATCTCACAATTAAGCAATAACTCTATTGGTTACAGAGCCTAAGCAGATTTCACTCTGCCCACTAAGCTATCACCACTAGACAACTTAGGATGAACTAAGCAACACGCAAGTTGCCCACTAAATCACCACGATCCGGATGACTTAGGATTTTTACTAAGCAACACTCAAGGCTGCCCACTAAATTAGTTGGACTCAACTGATTTAGGATTTTCACACCAAAAAACTATCTGATTACTTTATAAATCGAGGAACAAATTTACAATTTACATGCAGAAGAAATAATCCTAAGACAACTAAGCTTCCAGCTCTTTCATATTTGAGTTGATCTTGAGGATGCTTCTTCACTCCTTTTTGTAAGCCTTTCCAAGAGTTCTTGAGATATTTTTCAAGTTGCAAAAACTAATTGTGAATATAGGGATGTTTTGTTTATGTAAAAAGGTCACAAAACATAAAACAATCCCATTGGCTGAGGTTTCTGGCGCGTCTACCACTGTTGGAGACTGTGCACTAACTTTTTGTACTTTCTCCAGCTGGCAGCCAAAAATCATATTGAGCCAAGAACCATGTCCCTTCATAAGGTCCCTAAGTTTGTCAAATCATCAAAACTATAAATAACATTTCCCCCCTTTTGATGGTGACAAACAGTACACCAGTGTCTGCATGTTCTTCCATGTTTCCTTCCCCCTGTCGATAAAGACCTGGCAGTTGCATGCACATTTGCACAATGAATCAGGTCTCTTGACAAGGACTCTGAGTTTGTCAAATCATCAAACTCCAAATAACATTTTCTCTCTCTTTTTGATGATGGCAAACCATACACCAATGCCTGCATTTATTCCCCCTGTCGAGTAGACACACTCATTAGTTTCCTACACCATGGACAGGTACCTTTACAAGGTCCTTGAGTAACACTAGTACGTGCATATTTTCCTTGAGTTACATTGGTACATGCATGTTTTCCTTTCCCCCCTGTCGTTTTTTCTTTCTCCCCCCCCCCCCCTTGTACTTCTTACCAACCTAAGCATCATCTGAACACCCCCAATTTATTACCCTTTTGGCATCATAAAAAAGTAGTACAGTAAACCAACACAAAAAGTAAGATTCATAAGTAAGATCACAGTCAAGGAGAACACTAACATAGTTAATAAGCCAAAAAGCAACAGACTTTAGCCTTAATAAAACATGATTCCATATCATGAGCATAACAAATTAGCATTCAATACATTTAAGTTAAAATGAAAACTGAGAATCCCAGACACTATTCACACAAAGAAAAGACACAGGAAGGACTATGAAGAGGGAGGTATATGAGAGAGGGACTTGAAAACAAGGGTGAGTGTAGAGTTTGATGCATCATTATCCTTGATCATCTTCTCTTGAAGAGAAACAACTTTTTCCAATAGCTCATCATTTAGGTTTTCTATCTTCTAGACAACCTCAGTAACAGGTCCCTCTGTTTGCGCTTTGAGCAGTTCTTCTTTTAACAGAGCAATTTCATCCTCCTTGTTGCTCACTAGCACATTCACTGCATCCAATTCATGTTTCAATTGGTCCTACCCCTTAATCAACTGAGAAACTTTACTAAGTGGATTTCCCTTCCTTTCAATACACTCACATGATGAATAGATTAGTTGCAGAAGCCATAATACCTTTTTTTTATAACAACCTGCTTTCCGCAAAAGTCTTAGTTTTCTTTTGCTTTTACCTTTACTCACTTTCTTAGACGACTTGTCCCTTTTATCAACAGAAGCTGCTTCAGAAAAGGTGTAAGAAGCCACTAGATTTATCTCATTTAGAGAATCTAGCATTTTCTTTGAAGAAGAAGAGGATTGAGACATTATTGTTTGAAAGAAAATACTTAAATGATAGAGAGAGATAGAAAGATTGAGAAGGTTTTGATTTTAGACTTAGAGAGAAAAGTTGGAATGTAATAAGATGGAGTGTAGCAAAGGCACTATAAAAAGAACTTGAAATTGTGTATCAGGTCCCTAGATTTATGCATCGCTTGGATTAAAGGTGATGGGACAACGGTCAGAAGGACCTATGAGTGACATGGGGTGATCTGAATGGTTCTCATTTGACAGTTTAAAACAAATATAAAGAGTGCTAACCTTGGGAAGGACCAGGTACTCAACTACAGATGAATACAATTCCTTAATGGTTCTGGCCATTCTCTGCTCTTGTGCTTTCAATGGGTGTATACCTGCATTCAGATACAAAGACGATCTTACTTAAACAATGCATTACAGGTTCTGTGGATACCTTCCCTCCAGATCTTAGCCAAACCAAAAATTAGAGGCTTCTTGAAGAAACTAGGTTAGTGCATGTTCGTCATCTTCAACTTCAGCCTCTTGCTCTCAAATTGATCCTTGCTAAGAGATTTGATAAAGATGTCTATAATCTGATCTTCAGTTCTGCAGTATTTCATGATGATGTTTCCTTTCTTAACATTATCTCTCAAAAGGTGATGCCTGACATCAATGTGTTTGAATCTTTTGTGCTAGACTGGATTCTTTCCCATGTTGACTACACTAGCATTATCATACATGAGAGGGATGGTGTTGATGTGGACTCCAAAATTCTCAAGTTGTTGCTTTATCCTAAGAAGTTGAGCACAACTGGAAGCAGCAACTAAACACTCAGCCTCAATTGTTCAGAGAGCCACTGATGAGTGGGGATCCAAGGAAAAGAGCCATTCTAGAATTGTGCTTTCTGTCCACATGATATCCTGCAAAATCAGCATCTACATATCCCACTAGTTTAAAAGAATTACTTGCAGGATAAAACAGAACCAGGTCCCCTATTTTCTTCGGATACCTCAGGATTCTCTTAGCTACCTTTAGATAAGATTCCCTGGGGCATGCTTGGAACCGTACACACATTCCCACGCTGAATACCATGTCCGACCATCTTTCTGTCAAATACAATAGAGATCCAATAATACCTCTTTACATTGTTTAATTTACTAAAAGATCTGCCTCATTTGCTCCCTTTTTTGAGTTTATACCCATGGGGTATCAATTTCTTCACACAAATGTTCAAAAGTTGCTCCAAAAATGATATCATCCACATACACTTGAATGATGAGAAGTTCTTGATCTCTTTTCATAAAAAACAATGTGTTGTCAATTTGCTTCCTCTTGAAGCCAGTCTTCTCTAAAAACCTTGACAACCTTTGATACCAAGCTCTAGGTGCCTGCTTCAGCCCGTACATATCTTTGTTGAGTTTGAACACATGATTTGGCAAATTTGCATACTCAAACAAGTCGATATGTATTAACTCAAGAACCCTTGAAGAACTTACCTGCTTCTTTGATTTATATAAAGATCTGGTTTGTTTCCCTTTGACACTTGCTTCAAACACTTTACTCTCACTGAATTTCATCTTTTTCAGACCACGGACCAGATCCCTAGAAACCAATTTGTTCAGTACAGAAGAGCTCACATGACCTAGTCTCATTTGTCGGAAGTCAGCACTTTCACTTTGAGCAATTAGGCATGTCAGATCATCTCCATGAGTTATTTCTAGTTCTGACGCATTCATGTTTTTTTTGGCAGTCAAAAATCACCCTTTTTGTGGACAAAATATTACACATTTTCAATGGAATCTTCAAGAGATTTGCCAAATTTTCCTATGCCAAGAATATACCTTTTTTTTCATTGCCAAAAAAGACACCTCCTCTGTGAAGTGCCTTGAGTGAAAGGAAGTTTTTGGTATTTTCAGTCTCGCGCTTTGAGCAGCCACTGTCCATGTACAAGCACGTGCTGCTACTTCCTTCACTCACCTGAAAAAACATTAGTTATTAGATTTGGGAACCCACTTCAATCTGAGTTCCCAATAAGCTGACAAAGGTGTAATGAGAGTGTTTTTTTCCCAGTGTGACAACTTTATCTTCTTCAAGTTTGAGACCCTACGAACTGGAGCATGTCCTCTGTTTCTAGCAGTTTCTTGTCTAGGCTTTTTGCTAGTAGGACCTGGTCCTTTAGCTGGGTCCTTTTCTGCTTAGAATAGATAGAGAAATTTTCCTGTGAAGCTTTCTAGGCAGGACAATCTCCTTTCAGATGCTCGTTTCGACCACAGTGAAGACAAAGTAAATTGTTTGAGACAAACACATATTTGTTGTGGGGGTTGTAAGGAGGAGTAATTTTCAAACTTCCTAACCCCCTTTTTTTATAGTTGCTTTGACTTGTAACATTAGATAGCAGTTTGGTAGAGCTGGTCCATTTTAAGTATACTTGAAGTTCCTCTTTATGACGAACCATGTCCCTCTACATCTGAACATTTCTTTCCAGGGCTAAGGCAAGTATGGTTTCGACCGTGTTTAAATTGATTTCTAACTCTCCCTGTATATTAGTAGCTACACCCTTCCTTTTACCAGATTTCTCAATCATCAAATCAGTTGCTCCTTAAGTTCCATTTTTTCAGATTCCAAAACCATCATTTGTTCATCTGAACTACCATTTCTTCATTTAAACCATCAAGACTACTGTCCATAGAGTCCCTTTCAGTAGTTAACTCTATAACACAGTCAATCAAGACATTTTCTAACCTTGCCAACCTTTTAATAGAGTACGTACACAAGTTTTGCTTAAAGTCATGAAGAGTTACCTTATCTTCATCATCGTCCTCATATGACTTAGCCATGAGGGAAAACATCCCATTGAATATGTTATCCTCATCTTAAATCACCAGGATTGATGTATCTTTGGGACAATCTGAATCTCCTGAATCGCTTGAAGAGTCTCCCCATGCAGTAAGAGCTTTCTTCACTGCATATTCAGCTGCAGCTTTTCTGGAACATTTGTCAGGTACCAGGTCCCTTCGTTTGTACTTTTCACCTCTTAGCCTTTGATACTCCTTGTTTTCAGCTTTGGGCATCGGACAGTCCCTTATAAAGTGGCCAGCCTTTCCATATTTGTGACACAAGTCACTAGCAGTTGCAGCTTGAGGAGGGTTCCCTCCTTTTCTAAGCCCTTTGTTTTTTCTATGATCTTCTGAAATCTCTTGGTAAGATAGTCCATATCATCTTCTTTACTAGACACTTCTCCAGGAGCAAATTTGAGTACTAGAGACTTGTATTTATTGGCCTCCTTCTTTTAGAGGTCTTGACTTCTATTCATTTCATGTTTCTTGAGATTTCCAATAAGAGCGTCCATATTTAGAACTTTCAGATCCTTAGCTTCAGTGATAGCATCCACTTTGCTTAAGAGCGTCCATCGTCAGAACTTTCAGATCCTTAGCTTCAGTAATAGCATGTACTTTGCCTTCCCATGACTTAGGAAGAATTCGAAGAACTTTCCTAACTTGCTTGCAAGTACTGATTGGCTCTCCAAGACTTCGTAGCTCATTTGTTATGGAGAAAAGTTTAGTATACGTGTCATGAATAGTTTCCCCTTCCTTCATTTTGAAATTTTCATGTTGAGAAGTGAGCATATCCACCTTTGATTCCTTCACCTGCTTAGTACCTTCATGAGCAGTCCCGAGACAATCCCAGATCTCCTTTGCTGATTCACAGGAAGAAATATGAATATATTCTTAAGCACCTATACCACAAACCAACAGCTTCTTAGCCTTGTAGTGTTTCTCAGTCTTCTTTCTGTCCGCTTCGCTGAATTATTGACGAGTCTTTTCAATAACTCTAGTTTTCTCACCATCCTTTACTTCAAAAGTTGGAATTAAAGTCCCATCCAATACAATGTCCCATAGATCACTATCCTCAGCCATAAGATAATCATGCATTCTTGACCATTGAAACGTGGTGGTCGAGTTTAGGATTGTCCTTCTTCTAGGTTAAGTGGAGCAGTCATTCTTTTGTAGGAACCACTCTCTTGGTGTTAACCAGTTAGAGAGTACCTGCTCTGATACCAACTGTTGGAATCTGTGCGTCCATTATCAGTCAATGAACCAGGTCCCTTGACACACTTAAAATATGAAGAACTGTAAATAAAGGCAGAATATCAACACCAATTGTTTACATGGAAACCTCCTTGCTCAACAGAGTAAAGTCACGACCTGTCTCACAAGATTTCAAACCGTTTCCACTAGTATTTCAAGCAAAAGTAAAACAGGTTACAAAAATGCGAGAAAGAGCTATTAATCTCAAAACCAAGCAATAACTCTATTGCTTGAAGAGCCTAAGCATATTTCACTCTGCTCAGTAAGCTATCACCACTAGACAACTTAGGATTCAAGCAAAATGCAGGTTTCCCACTAAATCACCACGCTTCGAATGACTTAGGATTTTTACTAAGAAACACTCAAGGCTGCCCACTAAATCAGTTGGACTCAACTGATTTAGGATTTTCACACCAAACAACTATCTGATTCCTTTATAAATGGAGGAACAGATTTACAATTTACGTGCAGAAGAAATAATCCTAAGACAACTAAGCTTCCAGCTCATTCAGATTTGAGTTGATCTTGAGGATCCCTCTTCACTCCTTTTTGTAAGCCTTTGCAAGAGTTCTTGAGATATTTTTCAAGTTGCAAAAACTAATTGTGAATATAGGGATGATTTGTTTATTTAGAAAGGTCATAAAACATAAAACAATCCTATTGGCTGAGGTTTCTGGCGCGTCTGCCACTTCTGCCACTGTTGGAGACTGTGCACCAACTTTTTATACTTTCTCCAGCTGGCAGCCAAAAAGCATATTGAGCCAAGAACCTGTTCCCTTCTTAACGTCCCTGAGTTTGTCAAATCATCATAGCTACAAAATAACACCAATATTAAGCAATTACGTAAGATAATATTCTATTTGTTCACTTTTATTTGTCACATTTGGACTCGATGTTAGGTAGTGGAGCCTGATCTATTTTAGGCTTTCCTATTTATTCTCTATTTTAGGCTTTCCTATTTATTCTCTATTTATTCTCTGTAACAAAAAATACTCTGATTTATTAATATAAATATACCTTATCGCAGTGGAAGTTTACTCACGGGGTGTTACCACGAAATATGGGGTTTTCTCTTTCTCTCTCTAGATCTCTCATCTCTTTCTCTTGAAAGTTCTTGTGTTCTTCATTCATCTAGTGTGTGTGCGTGAATTCGATCCTAACAACTGGTATCAGAGCTAAGGAGATTCAACACGATCACAGAAGATGGATAGTTCGAAGCTTGGAATCGAGAAGTTTGATGGATCCGATTTCAGTTTCTGGAAGATGCAGATAGAAAATTATCTGTACCAGAAAGATCTTCATGAACCGTTGACCGGGGTGAAGCTGGAATCCATGACGGAGGAGAAATGAAAACTCAAGGATCGCCAGGCTCTAGGGTTGATTCGGTTGACTTTGTCAAGAAACGTGGCGTTCAACATCGTGAAGGAGAAGACTACGTCAGGTCTTTTGAAGGCACTGTCAAACATGTATGAAAAACCATCGTCTATGAACAAGGTATATTTGATGCGTAGATTGTTCAATTTATAGATGTCTGAAACTGGATCCATTTCTGATCATATAAACGAGTTCAATATGATTGTGAGTCAACTCAATTCTGTTGATATTAATTTCGAAGATGAAATTAAGGCGTTGATTTTGATGTCATCTCTGCTCGAGTCTTGGGATACTGTTGTTGCTGTGATTAGCAGTTCCTGTGGATCTGAGAAACTGAAGTTTGATGAAATCCGTGATGTTGTTCTTAGCGAAAGTATTCGCAAACGAGAAGTGGGAGACTCATCGGGCAGTGCTCTCAGCGTTGATCGAAGGGGGAGAAGTAAGACGAAAGGCCAAAATCAACATGGTCGATCAAAATCAAAGAATCGAGGAAAATCACTGAACAGATCAAACGTGACTTGTTGGAACTGTGGAGAAAAAGGGCACTTTCGGACGAACTGTACAAAGCCAAAGAAGAAACAGAATCAGAAATTTGGAGATGACAATGATTCTGTAAATTCAGCAGAGGACATTTGGGATTCGCTAATCCTTAGTGTGAACAGCCCGGTTGAATCATGGATTTTGGATTCTGGTGCATCTTTCCATTCATCTCCAAGCAATGAGTTGCTCCAAAACTTCAAATCTGGAAATTTTGGAAAAGTATATCTTGCTGACAATAAAGCCTTAGAGATTGAAGGAAAGGGGGATGTTTGCATAAAGACCACCTCGGGAAACCAGTGGACATTGGAGGATGTCAGAAATTTGGAGAAAACTGTTGGTCAGTTGGATAGCACGGGATATGCAGTAGAGTTTGGGAAAGGTTCGTGGAAGATCGTGAAAGGTGCTATGGTAGTAGCTCGTGGCACCAAATCTGGAACCTTGTACACCACTGCAGGGTGTATAAACATGGCCGCTGTTGCTGAAGGTGCTTCCGGTTCATGTCTGTGGCACAACAGACTTGGACACATGAGTACTAAATGAATGAAGATGCTGGTTGCAAAAGGAGCATTAGAGAGTCTGAAGTCTGTTGATATGGGTCTGTGCGAGAGCTGTGTTATGGGCAAACAGAAAAGAGTAAGCTTCACAAAGACTCCTAGAGAGCCAAAGAAAGTGCGGTTGGAAATGGTCCATACAGATGTTTGGGGACCATCTCCAGGATCATCACTTGGAGGATCCAGATTCTATGTTACCTTCATTGATGATTTCAGCAGGAAGGTATGGGTTTACTTCTTGAAGCATAAGTCAGATGTGTTTGCAACTTTCAAGAAATGGAAAGCTGAAGTTGAGAATCAGACCGGTTTGAAAGTCATATGCGTAAGGTCTGACAATGGAGGAGAGTATGAAAAATCAGAGTTCAAGGCATTCTGTGCAGCTTAGGGAATCAGATTGATTAGAACAGTTCCTGGTAAGGCAAGGCAGAATGGAATTGCTGAGAGGATGAACAGAACATTGAATGAGCGTGCAAGGAGTATGAGGATACACTGTGGGCTGCCCAAAACACTTAGGGCGGATGCTGTGAGCACAGCTGCATACTTGATCAACAGGGGACCATCGGTTCCTTTCGGGTTCAAGATACCAGAGGAGGTGTGGACAGGAAAAGAACTCAAGTACTCACACTTGAGGACTTTTGGTTGCACTGCTTATGTTCATGTTGATCCAGAAAAGAGAGACAAGCTTGATGCCAAGGCTGTGAAGTGTTACTTCATAGGATATGGTTCTGATTTGTTTGGTTACAGGTTTTGGGATGACAAGAACAGAAAGATCCTGAGACATTGTGATGTGACATTTGATGAGTCTGTCCTGTACAAGGACAGAGAGCAGAAGGTTCTAGAGATTACAAAGCAAGTGGGAGTTGAGGTTGAGTTGGAGAAGAGTAACCCCAGAGATGTCGAAGCAGATACTCAACCAACTCCTACTGAAGAATCTGAAGTGGAGCAAGTTACACCTGAGCAGGTGTTAAGGAGATCATCCAGATCCATCAGGGCACCAGATAGGTATTCACCTTCATTACACTATCTATTGCTGACTGATGAGGGGGAACCAGAGTCTTTTGATGAGGCCCTACAGGTGGAGGATTCGATCAAGTGGGAGCAAGCCATGGATGATGAGATGAGGTCACTTGAGAAGAACGACACATGGGTGTTGACTGAGCTACCTGCAGGGAAGAGAGCTTTGCTGAACAAGTGGGTGTTCAGAATCAAGACTGAACCAGATGGCAAAAGAAGGTTCAAGGCTCGTTTAGTGGTTAAAGGATATTCACAAAGGAAAGGTATTGATTATGCTGAAATATTCTCTCCTGTTGTGAAGTTAACCTCTATTCGAATTCTGTTGAGTATTGTTGCATCGGAGAATTTGCATCTAGAGCAAATGGATGTAAAAACAGCGTTTTTACATGGAGATTTGGACAAAGAGATCTATATGCAGCAACCGGAAGGATTTGTGGTTCCAGGCAAGGAACACATGGTGTGCAAGCTCACCAGGAGCTTGTATGGACTAAAGCAAGCACCAAGGCAGTGGTACAAGAAGTTTGACTCCTTCATGACCAAGAGTGGATTCTGCAAAGCTGAAAAGGATCCTTGTTGTTACTTCAAGAAATACACTGATTCATATGTCTTTCTACTCTTGTATGTGGATGATATGTTGATTGCAGGATCTAGTATGAGGGAGATTAACAATCTGAAGACAAGGTTGTCTGCAGCGTTTGAGATGAAAGATTTGGGTCCAGCAAAGCAGATTTTGGGGATGAAGATTTCTCGGGATAGATCTGCTGGCACTTTAAATCTATCTCAGGAGTTGTACATTGAGAAGGTGCTGAGCAGATTCAGGGTTAATGATGCTAAACCCAGGACTACTCCATTGGCAAATCACTTTAAATTGTCAAAGGAGCAGTCACCCAAGACTGCCGAGGAGCGTGATCACATGGCACTTGTTCCATATGCTTCAGCAGTTGGTAGTTTGATGTATGCTATGGTCTGCACTAGACCTGATATAGCACATGCAGTGGGAGTTGTTAGCAGGTACATGGCGAACCCTGGGAAAGAGCATTGGGAAGCTGTGAAGTGGCTTCTGAGATATCTGAGAGGTACATCCAGTACTTCACTTTGTTTTGGCAAAGGCAAGGTGACTCTACAGGGTTTTGTGGATGCTGATCTTGGTGGGGATGTTGACTCGAGCAAGAGTACATCCGGGTACATTTACACCATAGGTGGAACAGCAGTGAGTTGGATGTCCAGGCTTCAGAAGTGTGTTTCTCTTTCATCTACTGAAGCTGAGTATGTGGCAATAGCTGAAGCTGGGAAAGAGATGATATGGCTGGCAGATTATCTGGAGGAATTGGGCAAGAAGCAGAGCGAGAAGATTCTTTACTCAGATAGCCAGAGTGCCATACAGTTGGTGAAAAATCCAGTCTATCATTCGAAGACAAAGCACATCAGAAGGCGATACCATTTCACTCGCAGGGCAGTGGAGGATGGTGATATGTGCTTGGAGAAGATAGAGGGTGCAAAGAACCCGACAGACATGTTGACGAAATGTGTTGATGTTGGGAAACTGAGGTTATGTAAAACCTCGGTTGGTCTTCTGTAGTTGTTGCTACAGATGTTGCGGTGCGGTAAAGATGTTGATGATGAAGAGATTTTTTTTGAGAATGTAGTTTTTGGATGACTGAGTCAGTCTCCAAGTGGGAAAATTGTTAGGTAGTGGAGCCTGATCTATTTTAGGCTTTCCTATTTATTCTCTATTTTAGGCTTTCCTATTTATTCTCTATTTATTCTCTGTAACCAAAAATACTCTGATTAATATAAATATACCTCACCGCCGTGGAAGTTTACTCACGGGGTGTTACCACGAAATACTGGGTTTTCTCTTTCTCTCTCTAGATCTCTCATCTCTTCTCTTGAAAGTTCTTGTGTTCTTCATTCATCTAGTGTGTGTGCGTGAATTCGATCCTAACACTCGACCCACTCATTATGAGAAAAAGATAATTTTACATGACTATTTTATTACACTACTCCTATTAATTGAAGTTGAGTATTATGTCTTATAAAATTATTGAAAAATAAATGATTAATGCAAATGTTAAATCATGATAAAAGAAATTTTCTTTTATAAATATATTAAAAGTTTCAGGTAGAAATAAAAAAGTTATTTTCCAAATTGTGAAAAAGTAGAAATTAAAAAAGAAAATAGTAGTCAAATTTAAAATTCTACAACATCACAAATAAGTTTAATTTTAACAATAATTTAATCTTTTTTACGAAATATATCAAATCAATGGAAGTCAAGTATTATGAAATAGTTGAAATACATGATCATATGCATAGTTAAAAAAAAAAATCCCTAAATACACTAGATCAAACTGCAATCATAACATAGCTAAACTTAACATTTCTAATATGCTCTACTTTTTATTATTCTAATAAATTTTACCAAACCACCTTTTAAAAATAGCTCACTAAAGATTTATACACAAAGAGTCTTTCTTTGTCAAGAACTTCAACAAAAACCACCAGCCACATTCAAGCTTTAAAGTTTCATCCACAAGTTCAATAGCTTTAGTCATATATTCAACCTACCCTATCCTGTTTTATTTAAAATTATATTATTCTTCAATCAAAAGTCATATAAAGATAATTTTAAAGTTGGCATAATGGGTAATATGAAGTATTGATCTCAAACGGTGCTTGTGGTTATTACGGTAGTTTACATAGCAGAAAAATTAACAAACATGTTTTTAATTACAATACTAGAACTTAACATATGTATATTGTTTGGCCGGGCGGACCCCCGTCCCATTTAGAATTTTAGTTGTAGTTTACCTGCCCTGTTTTGTCCTGCCGTACCACACGCTTCGCTTCCGAGATTCCTATTGGCGACATTAATGTTATCTTCAATGGAAAGGAGACTTTTAGTTTATTATACTCTCGTCTCGCCGTTCAAAAATAAGTTTCACCTTAGAAATTCAAGACAATTTTATATGTTTCCATGTAGACTTTTATATTTCATCTTCTTACTAATGTTTATTTCTCAAAAGTAAAATTTATTCAATAAGGATATTTTTTAATATACTACATAGCATTTATTGAATTTTTAATGAGCATAATGCTAACTAAGATAATATATACTTACTTTGGAATGGAGGTGGTAATATTATACCTGGCGAATAGACAAAAACTCATAAAATGTCAAGGAGTAACACACATCATTATTATTTATTTTAGGCTTGAAGGTAAGGTTGCAATTATAACTGGTGCTGCTAGTGGCATTGGTGAAGCATCAGCGAAACTTTTTTCTAGATACGGATCCAAAGTTGTGATTGCAGACATTCAAGACGACTTGGCACAAAATGTTTGCAAAGATTTGGATCCATCATCAACTACCTTTGTGCATTGTGATGTTACAAAAGAGGAAGACTTAGAAAATGTTGTGAACATTGTTGTAGACAAGTATGGCAAGCTAGACATCATGTACAATAATGCTGGTATTATGGGAGCAGTCAAATCCAATATTCTTGAAAATGAAAAATCTGACTTCGAAAAAGTCATTAGTACTAACCTCGTAGGTATGGAATAGGTACATCTTCTATCTCATAGGCTTTGATGCTTTTCATATTTAATAAATGTAATATCCCTCGCAGGTACATTTCTTGGAATTAAACAAGCAGCACGAGTCATGATCCCTCGTGGTCAAGGTAGCATAATTACAACTGGTAGTGTCTGTGCATCAATAGGTGGTGTTTGTCCTCATTCCTACACCAGTTCAAAACATGGATTGTTAGGACTTACTCGGAATGCTGCAATTAATTTAGGACGGTATGGCATTCGTGTGAATTGTGTGTCACCTTACGTTATTCGTACAACATCAGCTTTAGATACCTTAAAAAAGATGGGGAAGGAAGATTCAGATGTTTATTCTACCTTAAACGGTCCTACACTTACTCCTTATGATGTCACCGAAGCAGCTGTTTTCCTAGCAAGTGATGAGTCCAAGTATGTAAATGGCCAAGATTTTATTATTGATGGGGGATTCACAATTGAGAATCCAGGTTTATCAATGTTCAAGTAGTTTTTTGTATTTGATAAAGAATTTGGAATAAGATTCATGTTTATTTCTTTTCAGTAGAGGTCATGTCCATATTTTATAAACAAATTAAGTATGTTTTTATTTATTTTTTTCGCCTTTTCATTCTGTGTACCATCATAAGTGCATGTGTGGTGCATCTTACTGAACAAGGATTACATAGCAGAGAGCTCATATCCAAAATTATATGTACACTTTTCTTTTCTAAAGGTAGAAATCTTGGGCTTGGAGACAACCCTTTATTAATTAAGGACATTGAAGATGCATGGATCAAAGATTTTAAGGCTCAAACAATCCTAACTCTTGTAACAGCATCTCAACTTCATTGTGCTTAATGAGGTACCACGGATTCACGGTACTTTAGATGCTTTAAACATGGAGTCTTGCATGAGTCTTAAGCATTTGTTAGTTGATGTGATGCTATTTTTGCTTCGATTTTGCAGGATATAGGTTTTGGAACAGTCAATGAAATGTTTTAGCAGCAATGATTTTTTGATGATTGACCACTTGACCTACGAGCGAGTCGTAGAATCTTCTATGAGCCGTAGGTATGAGTCGTGGTTTGGAGTGGTAATTTCTCGAGCTAAGTGTGAAACAACGAAACCTACGACGAGCTGTAGTTGCTTCTGCTAGCTATACAATTCAGTCGTAGAATGTTCAGAGTTGTTGAGTTCCGGTGATTGAATGACGAATTGACAGGACGGGCCCTACAAAGATCAACAGACTGTTGATCATACCGGTCGATAATGCTACTAAAGTGAAGGAATAAATAATGATCGACGGAGCCTATCTACGAACCGTAGGAAGACCTACGAGTCCTAGGTCTCAAGCATAGAAACAACTGCCCAAGCCGAATTTCCTTACAATTCCTGTTCCTACTACGTTTGTGATTTGATATTTATAAGTATTGGTTGTAATTTTTCCTTTTATGGGTTGTTAGACGATTTGATACTTTTTATTTTAGCCTTGAGAACTAACTTGCAAACATTGTGAGCATTTAATTCTTAAAGTATTGGTTTATAATATTGCTTTTTGTTCATCAATTAAAGATTCTGAATTTCATCTACCCGACTTATATGTTTATGATTTATTCTATTTATCATATTATAAAGTATGATTAACCAAGTATAAGTAGGTAATACCACAACTAGGATTATGGGATCATGAGTAATTAACAAAGTAGGCCTAATAATTAAGTAATTCTTGAAGTGTTTACACTCCAGTAAGGCATATTCAAGTTATTCTATCACAAGACTTAGCCATATCTAGCTTCACTGCCACATTATGAAGCTTGTTTCTCCTGTTTATATCCCTTATTATCTGAAGAAAAATGAGTCTATGAACTCATTGATTTTGATGTCAAATTCTGGACAGAATTAAGGACAAGATGATGAAGAAGAAGAAGAAAGAAAATGCATTAAGCTTGTGAATGATCTGATCTCTCTAACTATTACAATGGAGCTTTATATATAGCATCCAAAAACAATGACTTAACTAACTATTAGCTAACTAACAACTCTAACTAATAATTGGAAATGCACTGTACATTGTATAACTAACTATCAATCTGTTATAATGCTAACAAACTAGTGTATGCTGTTACTAACTAACAATGTTAACAAACTAACAAACTAGTGATCTTTAGCATGTAAATTTTAACATTCCCCCTAAAGATGAAGGGTGGAAAATGTTGAGCACACCAAGCTTGCCCAAAAGATATGAATGTTGAGTTCGATTTAAGCCCTTTGTTAGCAAGTCTGCTAGTTGTTGCTGTGTATGAACATGAACTGTGCTAATAACCTTGGCTTTGATTTTGTCTCTAATAAAGTGGCAGTCAATTTCAATGTGTTTTGTCCTCTCATGAAAAACTGGATTTGCTGCAAGTTGTATTGCAGATTTACTATCACTAAATACAAGAATTGGCATATGAATTGTCACACCTAGATCAGTAAATAACCCCAATAGCCAAGTAACTTCAGATACAGCTGATGCCATGCTTCTATATTCAGCCTCAGCTGAACTTCTGGAGACAGTCTGCTGTTTCTTTGATTTCCAGGAAACAAGTGATTCTCCAAACTTAACCACATATCCTGTGATAGATCTCCTAGTATTAGGACAGGCAGCCCAATCAGAATCACACCAACATGATAACTCATTTGCAGGTTTAGATTGTAGCCATATGCCTTGGCCAACTGTTCCTTTTAGATATTTGATTACTCTCATTGCTGCATCCCAATGTGACCTCTTGGGAGCTTGCATAAATTGGCTCAAAACTTGGACTGCATAGCTGATATCTGGCCTGGTAATAGTAGCATACAGCAGCTTTCCTATCACCCTTTGATATGCAGTGACATCTTGTAGTATAACATCTTCAGTATAGCCATTGGCCTGATCATATTCTACTGATGTTAATCTGAGATTTGATTCAATGGGAGTTGTGGAAGGTTTTGCACCTGTTAGACCTGCCTCAGAAATAAGTTCCAGTACATACTTTCTTTGATTTAAAATCACTCCCTCTGCTGATCTTAACACTTCAATACCAAGAAAAAATCTGAGCTCACCAAGGTCTTTCATCTTGAACTGTTTGTGTAGATTCTCCTTTGCTTCATTAATCATTTTTGTATTGCTTCCAGTGATCAGCAAATCATCAACATAAACAAGAACAATTACAATGTCTGCATCTTTCTTTAAGGTGAATAATGAATAATCATATCCACTCTGAGAAAAACCAGCTGCTACTAAGGCATTAGACAACTTCAAGTTCCACTGTCTAGATGCCTGTTTAAGGCCATATAGAGACTTAAGCAACTTGCACACTTTGTTTTCTCCTGGTTTTCTAAACCCTTCAGGCATCTCCATGTAGACTTCTTCTTCAAGATCACCTTGAAGAAAGGCATTATAAACATCCATCTGATACATAGGCCATCCTTTTGAGACAGCTAAGGCAATCACACATCTAACAGTCACCATCTTTGCAACTGGTGAAAAAGTATCATGATAGTCTAATCCTTCCTGTTGACTATATCCCTTAGCTACCAATCTAGCTTTGAACCTTTCAACTTGACCATCTGCTTTGTATTTTATTTTGTAAATCCACTTAGAGCCCACAGTGTGCATTCCTTTAGGTAAATCAACTATTGACCATGTATTATTCTCTTCTAAAGCCTGTATCTCCTGTTGCATAGCCTGAATCCATCTATCATCTTTGGCTGCTTGATGGAAAAATTTTGGTTCAATGCACTCAGAAAATTTGCTTACAAATGCTTTGTAACCAGATGTAGTTTTGTCATAGCTAAGAGAATTGGCTATTGGATGCCTAGTGCTGCTTTGTTTACCCTTTGTGTAATCCTTCATCCAAACTGGTTCCTTTATCCTCCTTGAAGTTCTTCTAATACTTGTAGTAGGCCTTTCAACAGCTTCAGTAGCAATAGTATTTTCAGCATTATCATCATAAAGAGCTCCTGAGTCTTCATTACCATTAGCATTTCCAGCTCCTGAGTCTTCATTACCATTAGCATTTCCAGCATTATCATCATGAGTTTCTGTGTCTTTGGCAGGCTCAACATCACAATCTGTTAAAGCATTATCAATGATATCTAATGGAGAACCACATACATCTGTTGATGCTTCTGCATATGCTTCCTTTGTACAGAAAGGAAAGACATTTTCATGAAACACCACATCTCTGCTCACAAAAAACCTTTTGGACTTTATATCCAACAACATATAACCCTTTTGTAGCTCTGAATATCCTAGAAGTATAGTAGGAACAGCTCTTTCTGCAAATTTGTCACCCTTAGGCATCACTGTGGCATAGCATAAACACCCTATCACTTTTAGATGATCAAGTGTTGGAGTTTTGGAGTAAAGAAGTTCATAAGGACTTTTGTTTGAGATACTTGAAGAAGGTAATCTATTCATCAAATATACAGCAGCCTTTACACAATATCCCCAATATCTGATAGGCATCTTTGACTGAAATCTGATGGCTCTAGCTATGTTAAGAATCTGTCTATGCTTTCTTTCCACTACACCATTTTGTTGAGGTGTGTATGAACAACTACTTTGATGAAGTATTCCTAGTTCATGGAACAATTTTATACATTGAGAGTTAAAGAATTCAGTACCATTATCTGATCTCACAACTTTAACATGTGCACCAAATTGAGTCTTGATCATAGAGAGGAACATCTTTATGGCTACAACAGTTTCAGACTTCAATTGCAACAAGTAAATCCAAACAAATCTACTGTAATCATCAACTACAGTTAGAAAGTAATGCTTCTTGTCCAAAGTAGAAATGTTATATGGTCCCCATAAATCCATATGAACTAAATCAAAACTAGTAGAGGCTCTAGAGTTACTACTAGGAAATGCTTGTCTTGTTTGTTTAGCTAATGGACAAACAGGACAACTAGTAACCACATCATCTTTATTGCTGGAAATCAATTTTAGATGTTTCATGATTATGTGAGAAGGGTGTCCAAGTCTTTGATGCCAAAGTTGAATATCTTGATTTGATGTACCTGCTGCCACCATCACATGTTGCTTATGTTTGTCTATTTTATTCAATGTTGAGCCACTCTTGAACATGTATAAACCTCCCTGCTCTTTACCAATCCCCTTCACCTTGCCATTGAAGAGGTCCTGGAAAACACAGAAGTCAGGATAAAATGATACAAAACAAGACAGTTCCCTTGTCATTTTGGACACTGATAACAGATTAAATTTGAAATCTGGTACATACAGCACATTTTTCACAACCTCATCTTCAAATATAGTTGATTCACCAATATGATTCACATCTACTCTATCCCCTGTGGGTAAATGTACCTGACTCTTCTGTAATTTATTCAATTCATAGCTTTTGAATAATGACTGCTTATGTGCTGTAACATGATGAGTGGCACCAGAATCTACAATCCAGTCTTGTGAGAAAGAATTTGCCATTAAGCAAGTTGTAATACCTGTCATGTTAACTCTCTTTGGCTCTTCTTTGTTCAGCATCTCCAAGATTTGCTTATATTCCTTTTCTGTGAACACTTGTGCTCTTGCTAAACATGTGTCATTTCCTGCACTACTTCCTGCACCTTGACTAGTTGAAGCTAATTGAGACTGATCATAGGCAGTGTTGATGTCACCTGCCACATTATTGGCTATATGTGGACCTCTATAACCAGCATTAGAACCATCACTGTTGTTCTTATTTCCAGCACTTCCATAGCCAGTATTAGAATCACCATAACCACCATTCTTATTGTTATATCCTGGCTTCTTCTTAAACTTCCAATCACTTGGATATCCAATTAGTTTGTAGCAGTTATCTCTAGTATGCCCAGAAAAATGACAGTAATCACATTTCTTACTCTTAAAACCTTCCTTCCCTTGATTAAAAACTTCCTTCCCATGAGCTCTTCTTACATTCATCACCATTGAATTTGGTTTATCAACAGCAGTAGCTGTGCATGTTGAATGTTGAATTTCATCCTCTATGATCATAGCATATGCTTGGTTGAGAGAAGGTGTAATTCCTTTAAGCAATATCTGTCTACGAGGTTGATCATAGGAATCATTTAATCCACTTAAAAACTGAATTAGCCTCAATTCATGAAGGTGATCTACATACTCCTTAGACTGTGGACATGAACAGCTAGGATGTGGTGTCACAGCATCATACTCACTCCATAGGGTCTTAAGTTTAGAAAAATAACAAGACACAGAATCTGTACCTTGTGTAAGTGTAGTTATCTCCTTGTGCAATTGATAAATTCTCATTCGATTCACCTTATCAAACCTCTCCTTGAGATCTGCCCAAACAGAGAATGCAGTTGTGGCATAAACTATGCCACTAAGAAGCTCCTCACTTACAGTGTTCATCAACCATGACAAGACTATGGCATTACATGTTTCCCATTGTTCATGAAGATCATCTTTGTACAATGCTTTAGTGCAAGCTCCAGTCACAAAACCATACTTCCTTTTACCTAAGAGTGCAATCCTCATGGATCTGCTCCAAACTCCATAATTCTCTGAACCAGTCAATTTGATAGGAATCAATACAGCTCCTGATGAATCTGATTGTCCAATATACAGAGGATCACTTTGATCAATTCTCAACACAGCCATTATCGAGCTAATCAATCAACAACTGGTTTAGCAAACTTAGATGATATCTAAATTCACCTAGAAGAAGAAACAACAGATTCACAACAGCTTCTCAAAAGCTTTATAACAGCTTCACAGTCAATCGATCAGAAGAAAAAAAATTTTCTGAAGGAGTAGATCTAAACTCTTCCCACAGAATCTTAACCACAAGTTCAAAGAACTAAAGGAGATCTAAACTCCACTCGATCCAGCACTTCCTGCTCTGATACCATGAAGAAAAATGAGTCTATGAACTCATTGATTTTGATGTCAAATTCTGGACAGAATTAAGGACAAGATGATGAAGAAGAAGAAGAAAGAAAATGCATTAAGCTTGTGAATGATCTGATCTCTCTAACTATTACAATGGAGCTTTATATATAGCATCCAAAAACAATGACTTAACTAACTATTAGCTAACTAACAACTCTAACTAATAATTGGAAATGCACTGTACATTGTATAACTAACTATCAATCTGTTATAGTGCTAACAAACTAGTGTATGCTGTTACTAACTAACAATGTTAACAAACTAACAAACTAGTGATCTTTAGCATGTAAATTTTAACATTATCCCTTATAAATATTGTCTGATTGATATATATAATCTTGGGGGAAAATAGTTACCCTTCTTCCATGTAAAACTCTTGAAATTATCATGTTGGCAAAGGTGTTTTTAATATTCCTCTTTCAGATGTAAGAACATTTTTAGCTGAGGCCCTTCCCTGCTCAACTTTTTCATGTTGCCTCCATATGGATTTATCTCAAATTTTGCTTCTTTCAGCTTTATTACATCTTCCAATGTAGCAATCTATTAGAAAATGTTACCAAAGGTTTTTCTACCCCAATTAGCTAATACCTCTTGCAACATCTTGATTTTCTTATGATAAATGGTAATAGGACGGCCCCACTGGTACTGCCTACATTCCTTCACTTTCTTTTATAATCTGAATGATTTGTCCAAAAATTAAAAAAAAAACCTGACTGGTCAAACTATAGGTGGCTCCTTGTTGCATTACATGTCACATGCATGAAGAGGGGCATGGTCCGACTCTACCCTAATTAGATGATAAGCCTCACTATCTGTCAATGAATCCACAAATTTATAATTTTTCAGTACTCTATCTAGTCTTTTGAAAATACATTCCTCCTCAATTCTTCAAGTCCACCATGTATATTTTCTCCATGAGTGCCATATTACCCTTGAATCACAATTATTCAAACATTGAGCAAAATCAATGGTTTCCTTTTGTGTAACAAGGAGACCACCCATATTTTCTTCCTCATTCAGAGTAATATTGATATCACCCCCTACAACCAAAGGTTCTTGAGTGCTCATTGTAGTCGTATAAAAATCCTTCCATAGCTCTAATCTTTCAAGAGCACTGCACTAGGCATATACTGCTTAAATTTTGAAGCTATTATGACAAGTGTTATGAGTGAGCTTTATTGTTAATTGTTGAATTGAATCTCTCTCTACATGTCATTGCCATTGCTCATTCTTAAAAATCTATATATCAGCTGAGCAATGTAACACCTAAGATTTGGAACAAAAGGAAAAGAAACTTTTGGGTTGCATGTTGTCTCAACAGTTCCATGTACCGATTATAGAAGCTTCTACGGACGGTAGATTGCAACTGTAGGAAGGGGGAAAATATTTTTTTAAAAATCAAGTGACAGTTTCTTTTCTACAGTTCACCTAGATGGTTCATCAATCAATCTACGAGTCGTAGATAGGGTTCGTAGAAACAATCCAGACTTGTGAAACTTTGAAGTCCAAGTTGAGTTCTATGGTAAGGGTCTACGAACTGTGAGAAGTCTTTCAAATCGTAGAAGGATTTTGATAAAGTTACGTATATTTTTATGTCCCAGTACTTGGTTAATGGTTGAGCTATATGGACCGTAACAAGTTCTAGGGTACATAGGTGTGACCCGTAGAAAAGTTTGGCCGTTATTAAGGGACTTTTGTCTTTTCCCTAATAATTTTTAATCAAACCATGCTGTTTTTCCTTCTACCCCTAAGCCATATATAAAGTTTTTCTGTTCGAAAACTACCCAGTTTGACCCCATTCTCCTAATTTCTCTAAACGTAACCAAATTCACTCCCTAATTCCTTTCAACCAAAGGAAAAAGAAGAAGCTAGAATTCAATTTCAAGTCCTCCAATACTCTACTCTTTCTTGGGCTCTGAATAGCAAGGTATGTTAGTATTCACCTATGGAGTCCTTTCCTCCACGGGGTTCCTAAAATATCTAATTTCACAAGTTAGATTATCCAATAAAAGTTAGAGTTTTACTCAATCTTGATTAACTAGTTCTTTTAAATTTTTATCAAATTGATTGTTATCTATTTATTGATGTATGAATTGAAGTAACTACATGTTTTGGAGTTAAATTTATATGAATCCATGCATTCCCCATGAATTTAGACTATGAACACATGATTAACCTTATAAACTATGGAAGATGAATTTATGAAAATATACATATTATTTATATGGAATTGATATAAATGATTTAAATTTGTTTTGAGAGTAATTCGTCATTGTTATTGTTGTTGTTGTAGTTTCAGTTGTAAAAGGTTATTCTCAAATAAAGGATTCATAGGATTGAATGGTTTTCTCACCTAACATTGAATCAAGGTTTATTATCTATTATAAATGAAGTCGCACTTTGATTTGTTGATTAATTGTGTCTTTCGTGGATAATAAGATGAATGGGACTAACAACTACTCCATGAGATATATGCTTAACACCGAAACGATATTGAGATTGAAACTCTCCATTAGTAGAGGCGAGTTTCTAGTAGCAATTTCTCTATCCCATAACAATGTACCACCATAGGTTTGTCTTAGATAGACATTATCTAGTGGATCGACTTTAGCTCAACTTTATTGTTCTTATCTTGAAAAGTAAGGACATCCCCTTTTTGGTGTGGAATAGAAATCATATTCCATGTTATAACTCACATGGTCTATGTCGATTAACGAAAAACATCCCACAATAACAAACTAAGGTAAATTTCTAATGTATCTCACAAGTGTTTAATGAATTTTAACTTGCATTTACCATGAGTATGATTTATGTTTTCTAAGATATTATCTTTCGTTTTATCTTGGTCATTGCATGTAATGCGAAGTCCTTTCAACATAATTTCATAACTCTTATGCATTGCTATCACACTTAGTACATTTCATGTACTAATGCATTCTTGTGTCTATATTGTTCCACTATTGTAGGGAATGATGCTCCTACCTCCCACACTCGTGGCTACTTGATCTTTTTGGGCATTCAAATATTGGTTAGTCCTCACGTTCTAAGAACCAAGACTTTTTTATTTGCTTTATGTATTTTATTTTTCAGACTCTGTATATGATATATGAGTTACGTCTCAATCACTTTCTTTATGATGTATTAGATAGTTTTGAGACTTATGTAAGACTTCCACTTTTGTCAAACAATTTTTGATATACGATTGTCTTGATTAATCTTTAAATTATATTGTATTGTATGATGTAAACTAAGTGTTTTATGTAGGGTCTCTCGGGGTCCTATACAATATGTTACACCTAGGGTATACTTCCGGTCATAACAAAACTAGTATTCACAACACTAGGTTTATAAAGGTACTAGGATGTGCCATAATCCGCGTCGAGTAGAGTTTTGTTCATGAGTGTAAAACGATACATATTTACTAACAATAAGCTATAATATGTCTAAGAAGCTCCATAATATTCATTACTCTAAAGTCGTGAGATAGAGTGTAACTCTATATGTCTTTCTAGAAATCCTTATTCAATGCTTTTCAAGATATGACCCCTCAAAGAGCATATGTTAGGAGAAATAGGTATGAGAAGCTCTACAAATTTCAGCCGACCGCTTGGCCAAAAATGTGATTAATGCAGAGTTTAGGGTTGTTTTTCAAGTTTTGGCTCAAGCGATGAAGGCCGAAGACAATACGGGGGTGTGGTCCCCGTATACCATAATGTGGATACAATGGAAACTAGAGTGAGGGACTTCATTGGAATGAATCACCTAGAGTTTGATGTTGTCAATACTAAGGAAGAATCTCAAGAGTTCATAATGAAGTATAGAAGGTGATGACTATAACCAGAGTGAAATCGGTAGAAAAGGCAGAGTTGCTCGCCTATCAACTTAAAGATGTTGCTCAATCTTTGTTCAACCTATGGTAGGAAGACAAGGTAATTGATGCTAGTCCTCTTGATTGGGAAAAATTTAAGGTTGCTTTCCTTGATAGGTTCTTTACCCTTGAGATGAGGGAGGCAAATTTACTTGAATTCATCGACTTTCATCAATGAAATATGATTGTGAAGGAGTATGCCTTAAAGTTCACACAATAGTCTAGATGCACTCCAACTACGGTTGTCAATCCTAGGGTAAGGATGAAAATGTTTGTTTTGGGACTGTCTGAAATGGTAGATAAAAAATTTCGTACCACCATGCTCATCAATGAAATGGAAATTTATTGTCTAATGGTGCATCATAATAATTGAATAGGAGAAACTTAAAGATAACTCTAGGGAGGTAAAGAAAGCAAACACCACTGGTATTGACTTTTCACATTTTAGGTTCGATTCTACATGGTCATTCTATGTTCCAAAAAAGGTTCTCTGATCAAGGTTTCTTTAATGCTGTAATTCAAAAGTACAAAAAATGGAGTGTCTAACGCTAAGACTGAAGGAGGAAATGATGGTGGATCTTCATTGTCTACTTGTGCTAGATTTTTAATAAAGCATCAGGGTAAATACTTAGCCGATATGGATGGTTTGTTTGTTTGTGGAAAGAGTGTCAGAATATAAGGAATTGTCCATCGCTTACTATCAAGGGAAGAGAAGGTAGGAAAGCTCTGATTAGTAGTTCGGTTTCAAATGTTCCAAAGCTAAAAAGACTTTATGCACTACAAACTCGTCATCAGAAAGAGGATTCCCTGTGTGGTTACCCTTATATTTAAAGTCTTTCATTTTGATGTTTATGCTTTGCTTGATCTCACTTCTACCTTGTATTTTGTGACTCCATGTGTGGCTAAAGTTTTACATTTCTTTGGATGTGTTATTGGATCCTTTTTGTTTCTTTACTCCTATTGGTGAATTTATTGTGTCTAAGAGAGTCTATACAAATTCTCCAGTCTCCTTATCCGCTAGAGTTACACAAATTTATCTTGTAGAGATCAATATGCTAGATTTTGATGTTTTTCTTGGTATGGATTATCCCCATTATTTTAATACTACTATTGATTTTAGAACCTGAGTTTTTAAGTTTTATTTTCCAAATGAACTCGTCCTACGGTTGAAAAGGGGAAATTTTATTCATAAGGGTAGTTTGTTTCGTGTCTTAAATCTAGAAAAGTTATTTCTAAAGGTTGCATATATCATGTTATTTGGGTTATAAATATTGAATTCCAAATCCCTATTCTTAATTTTTGCCTTATTGTTAATGAGATTCTGGAAGTGTTTCCCGATAATCTATCGGTGTTCCTAAAGAAAAAGAAATAGACTTCGATATTGACCTTCTCCCAGATCGCAACCTATCTCTATTCCTCCTTACCTCGTGGCTCCGGAAGAACCTAAGGATTCGAAAGAACAATAGAATGATTTGATGGATGAGGGTTTCATCAAACCATGTATCTCTCTATGGGGTGCTCCGGTTTTGTTTGTTCGAAAGAAAGATGGTTCACTTGGCATTTGTATTGATTACCGGCAATTGAATAAGCTAACCACTAAGAATAAGTATCCTCTTCCAAGGATAGATTGTTTGTTTAATAAACCCAAAGGAGCGAGTTTCTTCTATAAGATTGACCTTCGGTCGATTTATCACCAATTAATATGTAAAGAGATGACATTCTAAAGACGACTTTTCAAATTGTGTATAGTCATTATGAATGTGTAATAATGTTGTTTGGTTTGCCTATGGCTAAAGCTTCATTTATTGTATTGGTGAATAGAGTGTTTAGACAATATCTTGATATGTTTTTAAATCATGTTCATTGATTACATTTTGATTTATTCAAGGAGTGAGGATGAGCTCACCGATCAATTGAGGATTGTGTTGCAAGCCTTCAATGACCAAAAACTACTTGGAAAGTTTAGTTAACGGAGTTTTGGTTTAGATGCATGGATTTTCTTGGTCACATTTTTTTCTGTAAGGGTATTGAATTTGATCATAGGAAGACGGATGTTGTTAAGAGTTGGCCCAGACCTCTAAGCCCTTCAAATATTAGAAGCTTTTTCGGTTTTGCTGGTTATTATAGAAGGTTTGTGGAAGGGTGTTCTTGGGTTGACTCTCCATTGATCATATTTACCCAAAAAAATGTTAAGTTCATATGGTCCGAAACATGAGAGAAGAAATTCAAAGAGTTGAAGATACACTTACTTCCGCTCCGGTGTTGACTTCACCAAAAGAATCCGACGGGTTTGCTGTTTATTGTGATTTCTCAAGGATAGACTAGGGTGTGTCCTTATGAAAAATAGGAAAGTTGTTGCTTCTGTTTCGAGGAAACTCAAAGTTCATGAAAAGAACTATCCTACCTATGAATTTTGAACTACTGGAGGTTGTGTTTTCTTAACGATTTGGAGGCATTACCTACGTGGTATTCATTTTGGTGTCATTACCATCAATAGTAGTTTAAAATACATGTTCAGGTGAAAGGAGCTAAATCTTCACTAAAGGAGGTGGCTTAAGTTGCTAAAAGATTATGACACGAGTTTTCTCATCACCTTGATGGCGAATACTCTTAAGGGTTATCAACGGGTAGCGTTGCACATGTTAAGGAAGATAAAAGGAGATGTCTCATGATGTGCATAGATTTGCCCAATTGAGGGTCCGGTAAGTAGATTCTAATAAGGGTGGTCTTGTTGTTCACAACAGTTTGGAATCTTATTTTATGTTAGAGTCTTAAAATAACTTTCCTAATTTAGTACTAATCTACTAATACCTAAACCTCAAGGCATGGCTCCCACAAGGACCCCCAAGGGTCGGTGATGAGAGCCAAGAGACTACTCCAAAACCTGTCCAAAACAACATCATATATGAAATGAAACCTACGAGGCATAGGTTGACTCACACCCTGTAGGTGGGGGTGCTGAGTCAACACTTGGTTTCTTCATGTTTCTCCCCAAAACTCAAAGTCTCATACTGTAACACCCCGTAGCTAAAATAGACCAAAAATTAGTTTTTCAGAAAAATCTGCAAGTGCTACAAATGGTGGCATCGACGGACCCTATCCTGAACCACGGTCCGTGCTGCACAACCGTCGATGGGATCAGAAACTCCCAATAATATAAGCCTAGAAAAATTGGTTAAGTCTTGGACGACGGACGGACTTACGGTTCGTAGGTCAAACGATGGTCCATCCGTGACCGTCGATCAAGACTCCGTTCAACCACTCTCTGACAAGAGCTATGGATGACCAACATGGTTCGTAGGTGGACCTACGGTCCGTAAGTGGAAAATTTGAAGCTAGTTAAGGGGAAATGCAGTTGGGTCAACTTAAAATGATCATAACTCTTAGTGCAAAATGAATTAGGTCTTCCATAACATACCCACAGATAAATAATTGAATTATCCTTCCATCTCCACCAACCTTGCTAAAATCAGACCTTCGAGTAAAAAGTTATTCCCATATTAGTAAAAGCCTATTGAACATGCCCTCACAACGGACCCAACGACGGGGCGTCGGGCGCACGACGGACCGTCAGTAGGCCCGATAGCAACCTTCCCAGGGGTCTTTTTCACCTTTCCCACTCCGTTTAGACCCTAAGTTACGTCGTTTTGACCCTAAATCATCAGATTTTAGTCATTTTAAGCCTAGAAACATAATTAAAACATATCCAAGTCAATTCATTAAATCAAAACATAGAAAATTAGAAGCAAGAGAGGAGAAAAAAGCTCAAGAACCCTAGTCCAAGAACGCCACAAGCTCCTGCAATTCCAACCTCGAAACTTAAGTATTTTTCGTGGATTTCATCAACAGGCATGTGGGATTTCACTAGTTGGTTCCTTTCACCCATTGGGTCCTTAGTTTCAGTCAGTTCTTGATTCTCTTATCATGACTAAACCTAGGGTTTCTAGAACTTTGATATAACTTCATGAATTTATTAAATATATGTTCCAAATCAAATTATCACGTTATTACTATGATTATCGCATGAATTTCAGAACCCTAGCTTTGTATTTCTTTAGTTCTTGAATTACACATGCTAGGTCATATACTTCAAACACTTCAGATATAAATGCCTCAGTTATAAATACATAATTACAAGATTAATTGTTGCATTCTCAGTTTGCATGTTCAGTTTCGAGCTATCCAGCATTTACAGAAATTTTGATATAATCAGTTAATTTACAGAATTCATTGGGAGTAGCATAATACCGAGTTGGAGTAGGGTTTAGCGTACCCAATAGTCCCAGAACTACTAGCCGAGTAGGTTGTAAGTCCCCTCTATGGGCAATCAGTTTAGTAATCACGCCAGCATGCCTTTATACCTTTGTCAAGGTATATTTGGTCCTCTTGATGTGGCGTATACATCAAATCCACATTTAGCTCATGTGGTTTTATTAAAGGTTATTAGTAGCTCCCACAGTTCAGTCAGACTCTCTGCATTGACCATTTATCAGTATATTCAGTATTCAGTTTCAGCATGTTATAAATTGGTTATTGCATCCAGTTAGCTCATAAATCAGCACATCACGTTCAGATTATTATACTTGTTTTTGTGCTTGTTCAGTTATGTTTTATTTTAGCTTTACTCTATCCTACATGCTCAGTACCTTTCAAGTACTGACGCATACGTTCGCTACATTTTCTCGTGATGTAGGTTCAGGTTCTCAGCATCCAGATCACGCATAGATTGATTTTCCGATCTCCAGTTTAGCAGATTCAGTGGTGAGTCCTCATTCTCTAAGGACAACAGTCATGAGATTCATTTCAGTCCTTAGTCATTTAGTTTCAGTTTTTGCTAGATTTAGCTGGGGCTTGTCCCAATATTTCTAGTCTAGTTTAGAGGCAATTTTCAGACATAGTTAGATTCAACTTAGTATTGAGTTAACATTTCTTTTGTATTTAATTCATTGTTTTCAAATATCTCAGTTATAGAATTTGGGTATTCCCCATCTTTTCATTTTAAGTATGATTTAGCTTCCGCAACAGTTTATTATCTTTAGTATGCTCATGATCATTCCAGCAGGGTTATCTTGGGATCACTTGTGGTTTTAGGTTCTGTGTCCGCATCTCGGGGGTAGCTCGGGGCGTGACAGAACTTGGTATCAGAGCACTAGGTTCATGATTCTTAAGATGTCTGAAAAGCCGCAATAGGTAGAGTCCTTTTCATGGGTGTGAAGTGCACCACATCTAATGTTAGGGAGGCTATAAAGTGTTTTAGGAAAAACATCACTTTCTTGTTACTCTTATCGTGCGTAACGTACGATGTTATTCCATTTTAACTTGACGTTGTGCGCTTAAGATCATTCCTTCTTGTAGAGCTTAGGCATGGAATGCTAATGCATGCAATGCTAACGTAGTTCCTCTTCTAATAAAGAAGGAAGTAAAAATGCAGAGTTTCAGAACGCCAATTCAGCTTTTGGCTCAGAGTATGACCAACCAGAACAATCAGTAGGTTCTAGTTCCTACTAAAAGAAATGACCGATTAGTGGCAGCCAGAGTTTGTGATTTTGTTAGGATGAATCCGCCTAAGTTTTTAGGATCGCAAGTTGGTAAAGACCCACAGAAGTTCATTGATGAGGTCAAGAAAATATTTGGTGTGATGTCAGTAACAGATAGTAATAGGTGAGATTGGCATCTTACAAACTCAATGATGTGACTCACATATGGTTCCCTCAGTGGAAAGACAACAGACATGACTTTGTCTTTTGTAACTCAGTATAGCAGTCCAAATCAGTATTAGTCCAGATCTCTCTCAGAACCTTTGTATGTATCTACTCCAGTTGGTGACCCAGTTATAGCTAGACGGGTATACAGAAATTGCCCTGTCACAGTCTCTCAGAAAGTCACCTCAGCAGATCTAGTAGAGTTAGAAATGGTAGACTTCGATGTCATTCTAGGCATGGATTGGTTACACTCATATTATTCCTCAGTAGATTGTAGAACTAGGATTGTTTATTTTAAGTTTCCAGACGAACCAATCTTAGAGTGGAAGGGTAGTAGCTTAGCGCCTGTGGGTCGAGTTGTTTCTTACCTTTAAGGACAGAAAGATGATATCTAAGGGTTATCTCTATCATCTAGTTCGGGTTAAAGATTCTAGCCTTGAAACCCCAACTCTTGATTGAGTTCTAGTAGTCTGTTAATTTCCAAAAGTATTTCCAATAGATCTTCCCGGGGTTCCTTCTGAAAGGGAAATCGACTTTGGAATTGATCTCCTTCAAGATACCCAGCCTATTTCAATTCTTCCTTATATAATGGCTCCAGCAGAGCTTAAGGAATTGAAAGAGCAGTTTAAAGACCTTCTAAATATGGGTTTCATCAGACCTAGTATTTCACCATGAGGTGCACCAGTATTGTTCGTAAAGTAGAAAGATGGTTCTCTCAGATTGTGCATTGACTATAGACAGTTGAACAAGGTCACAATAAAGAATAAGTATCCAATCCCCAGGATTGATGACTTGTTTGACCAACTTTAGGGTGCTAGTCATTTCTCAAAGAGAGACCTCAGATCGGGTTATCATCAGCTCAAAGTTGAGATAGTGACATTCCAAAAACAGCCTTTAGAACTCGATATGGTCATTATGAATGTGTAGTTATGTTGTTTGGACTAACCAATTCTCCTGCAGCTTTCATGGATTTGATGAACAAAGTGTTCAAACAGTACTTAGACTTGTCTGTTATCGTCTTCACTGATGACATCCTCATTTAATCTAGGAGTGAGGAAGAACATGCAAGTCATTTGAGAGTTGTTCTGCAGACTCTCAAAGATCGCCAGTTATTCGCTAAGTTTAGTAAATGTAGGTTTTGGTTGTAATCCATTTCTTTCCTTGGTCACATTGTATCTAGCGAAGGGATCCACGTAGATTCACAAAAGATAAGAAGCAGTGAATCAATGGCCCAGACCTACCTCTGCTACAGATAACAGAAGTTTCTTAGGTCTAGTAGGTTATTACAGAAGGTTTGTGGAAGGATTTTCATCCATAGCCTCATCATTGACTTGGTTGACTCAGATAATGGTCAAGTTCCAATGGTCAGATGATTGTGAGAAAAGCTTCGCAGAATTGAAAACTAGATTGACTACAGCTCCTGTCTTGACTCTACCAGAGGGTTCAGATGGTTATGTGATGCATCCAGAGTTGGCCTTGGTTGTGTGTTGATACAAAGAGATAAGGTTATATCTTTTGCCTCTAGAAAGCATAAGGTGCATGAGAAGAACTATCCAACTCATGACCTCGAGCTTGCAGTAGTGGTGTTTGCACTCAAGATATGGAGAAACTACTTGTATGATGTTCATGTAGATGTGTTCACCAATCATAAGATCCTTCAGTATGTGTTCACCCGGAAAGAGTTAAATCTTCGCTAGAAGAGATGGCTTGAGTTCCTTAAGGATTATGATATGAGTGTGCATTATCACCCTGGAAAGGCGAATGAAGTGGCCGATGCTCTTAGTAGATTATCTATGGGTAGCGCAGCCTATGTTGTGGAAAAAAGAAAGGAGCTAGTGAAGGATGTTCACAGGCTTGATCGCTTGGGAGTTCGCCTTATAAGCATATCAGACAGCGGTGTAACAGTTCAGAATGGGGCAGAATCGTCTTTGGTAGTGGAGGTTAAGGAAAAGCAAGAGAGTGATCCGATCTTGCTTGAACTAAAGGGTGCAGTCAACAATCAGAGAGTGGAGGTTTTCTCCCAGGGGGAGATGGTGCGCTACCAAGGTAGAGTGTGTGTTCCTGATGTGGGAGAGTTGAGGCAGCATATTCTTGCAGAAGCTCATAAGTCCAGGTATTCTATTCATCCAGGAGCCACTAAGATGTACCGCGATCTGCGGGAAGTCTATTGGTGGAATGACATGAAGAGGGATATAGCAAACTTTGTGAGTAAGTACCCCAATTGCCAGCATGTCAAGGTAGAACATCAGAAACCACGAGGTATGACTCAAGAGATCGATATTCCTACTTGGAAGTGGGATGTGATCAATATGGATTTCATCACAGGGTTACGTCGTACTCGCAGACAACATGACTCAATATGGGTGATAGTTGATAGGATGACTAAGTCTTCTCGCTTTTTGGCGGCCAAGACTACATATTTGGCAGAGGACTATGTCAAGTTTTACCTTACGGAAATTGTGAGGTTGCATGGGGTTCATTTTTCTATCATCTCAGATAGAGGTCCTCAGTTTACCTCTCATTTTTGGAAGTCATTTCAAAAAGGTCTTGGTACTCAAGTTAACCTTAGTACAACATTTCATCCACAGACGGATGGGTAGGCAGAGCGTACCATTCAGACCTTAGAGGATATCTTGAGAGCTTGTGTGATCGATTTCAAAGGTAGTTGGGATGATCACCTTCCTTTTATTGAGTTTGCCTACAATAATAGCTACCATTCCAGCATTCAGATGGCCCCTTATGAAGGCTTTATATGGGCGTAGATGTAGATCTCCTATTGGTTGGTTTGAAGTAGGTGAAGCAACTTTGATAGGGACAGATTCAGTCCTTTATGCTATGGAGAAAGTGCAACTCATTAGAGATTGACTTAAGACAACCCAAACTCGTCAGAAATCTTATGCAGATTTAAGGACTAGGGAACTAGAGTTACAAGTTTATGATTGGGTTTTTTCTGAAAGTCTCACCTATGAAAGGGGTGATGAGATTTGGAAAGAGAGGGAAGCTCAGTCCTAGATATGTAGGCCTTTACGAGATCTTGAAAAGGATTGGCAAGGTGGCATATGAGTTAGAGTTACCAGCAAAATTAGCAGCAGTGCATCCGGTCTTCCACATCTCACTCTTGAAGAAGTGCGTGGGTGACCCAGCCTCTATAGTGCCATTAGAGAGTGTGGCGGGGAAAGATAGTCTTTCTTTTGAGGATGTACCAGTTGAGATTCTTGACTGTCAGGTTAGAAGGTTGAGAAACAAAGAAGTCGCTTCAGTTAAGGTTTTGTGGAGGAGTCAGTCCGTAGAGGGAGCTACTTGGGAAGCAGAAGCAGCCATGAAAGCCAAGTATCCTAACTTTTTTCCTTCCAATTCCACTACACTTAAGGTAATAGTTCCTCTTACGTTTCACAGTCATTCATGCGTAAACTCAGTTTTAGAATCATCTTCCATCAGTTTGTACTTTCATTTTTAGTGTAATTGCATGTACTCAGAACTCAATTCAGTCAGAACTCAGTTCTCAGTGTTTAGTAGTGGGGTTTGCATCTCTCTCTCTTTCTATTTCAGCTAGTTTGTTCTTCATTCAAGGACGAATGTTACCAAGGGGAAGATAATGTAACATCCAGTAGCCAAAACAGACCAACAATTAGTTTTTCAGAAAAATCTGTAGGTGCTACCAATGGTGGCATCGACGGATCGTAGCCTGAACCAGGTCCGTTCTGCACAACCGTCGATGGGAACATAAAATCCCAAGAATTTCAGCCTAGAAAAATTGGTTAAGTCTTGGATGACGGACGAACTTACCGTCCTTAGGTCAAACGACGGTCCGTAGTCCGTGACCGTCGATGAAGACTCTTTTCAACCACTCTCTGACAAGAGCTATGGATGACAAGCATGGTTCGTAGGTGGACCTACAGTCGTAGGTAAAACGACGGTCCATAGTCCATGACCTTCGATCAAGACTCCCTTTAACCACTCTATGACAAGAGCTATGGATGACCAGCGTGGTTCGTAGGTGGACCTACCGTACGTAGGTCTGACCGTAGGTGGAAAATTTGCAGCCAGTTAAAGGGAAATGCAGTTGGGTCAACTTAAAATGTTTATAACTCTTATCACAAAATGAATTAGGTATCCCATTACTTACCCACAGATAGATAATTGAATTGTCTTTCCATAGCAACAAACCTTGCTAACATCAGACCTCCGAGTAAAAATTTATGCACATTTTAGTAAAGGCCTGTCGAACAGGCCCTCATGATGGACCAAACGACAGGGCGTCGGGCGCATGACGGATCGTCAGTCCTGGCCTTCGTGAGGCCCGATAGAAACCTTCCCAGGGGTCTTTTTGACCTTTCCCACTCCGTTTAAACCCTAAGTTACATCATTTTGACCCTAAATCATCAGATTTTAGTCAGTTTAAGCCTAGAAACATAAATAAAATATATCCAAGTCAAATCATTAAATCAAAACTTAGAAAATTAGAAGCAAGAGAGGAGAAAAAAGCTCAAGAACCCTAGTTCAAGAACGCTACAAGCTCCAGCAGTTCCAGCCCCGAAACATAAGTATTTTTCCGTGGATTTCATCACCAGGTATGTGAGATTTTACTAGTGGATTCCTTTCACCCATTGGGTCCTTAGTTTCAATCAGTTCTTGATTCTCTTATCATGATTAAACCTAGGGTTTCTAGAACGTTGATATAACTTCCTGAATTTATTAAATATATGTTCCAAATCAAATTATCATGTTATTACTATGATTATCGCATGAATTTCAGAACCCTAGCTTTGTATTTCTTTAGTTGTTGAATTACACATGCTAGGTCATATACTTCAGAGACTTCAGATATACATGCCTCAGTTATAAATGCATAATTACCAGATTAATTGTTGCATTCTCAGTTTGCATGTTCAGTTTTGAGCTATCCAGCATTTACGGAAATTCAGATATAATAAGTTAATTTACAGTATTCATTGGGAGTAGAATAATACCGAGTTGGAAGGGTTTAGCGTACCCGATAGTCCCAGAACTACTAGCTGAGTAGGTTGTAAGTCCCCTCTACGGGAAATCAGTTTAGTAATCACGCCAGCATGCCTTTAAAACCTTTGGCAGGGTATATTGGGTCCTCTTGATGGGCGTATACATCTGACTCTACATTTAGCTCATGTGGTTTTATTATCGGTTATTAGTAGCTCCCACAGTTCAGTCAGACTCTCTGCATTGACCATTTATCAGTATATTTAGTATTCAGTTTCAGCATGTCATAAATTGGTCATTGCATCCAGTTAGCTCAGAAATTAGCACATCACGTTCAGATTATTATACTTGTTTTTGTGCTTGTTCAGTTATGTTTTATTTCAGCTTTACTCTATCCTACATGCTCAGTACCTTTCAAGTACTGACGCATACGTGCGCTACATCTTCTCGTGATGTAGGTTCAGGTTCTCAGCATCCAGATCACGCATAGATCAATTTCTCGATCTGTAGTTAAGCAGATTCAGTGGTGAGTCCTCATTCTCCGAGGACAACAATCATTAGTTTCATTTAAGTCTTTAGTCATTTAGTTTCAGTTTTTGCTAGATTTAACTGGGGCTTGTCCCAGTATTTCTAGTCTAGTTTAGAGGCTATTTTTAGACATAGTTAGATTCATCTTAGTATTGAGTTAATATTTCTTTTGTATTAAACTCATTATTTTCAAATATCTCAGTTTTGGAATAAAGGTATTCCCCATCTTTTCATTTTAAGTATGATTTAGCTTCCGCAATAGTTTATTATCTTTAGTATGCTCATGATCATGCAAGCAAGGTTATCTTGGGATCACTTGTGGTCCTAGGTTCCGTGTCCGCGTCTCAAGGGTGTCTCGGGGCGTGACACATATGATATACCGTGGTTTCACGGTATTATTAATACTTTTTATTTAAGATTAGTGTGTCCAAAAGGCTTTTTGTGCTAATTTTTATATAAGTTTCTTTTTATTTTGCAGGAAATCTTTCCAAAGCTGAATGCAGAGATTTTGAGCAAAGAAATGCAGAAGAGACCACCTACGGACTTATGACGGTCCGTCGTGCTTGTGACGGTCCGTAGGTGGCAGCGTAGTGCAGCTGCTGAAGGAAGATGGGGAAGTCTTACCAAGTGTGGGGTTACGAAGCTTGTGACGGTCCGTCGTGTCTATAACGGTCCGTCCTGCAGGTTCATCATGAAGTTCAGAGAAGTAATCCCAGTACCCATATTCCAAGAGTTGAAGTGTTTTGGAACGAAGACCCTCGACGGACCGTTGTGCCTATGACGGTCCGTCATACTTGCCGTCGAGGGTAATGAAGAAGAGCAGCAGAAGAAATTGCATAAGTATGGGACGACGGAGTCCATGACGGTCCGTCGTGACCATGACGATCCGTCGCGAGGTCCGTCGACCATGCCGCGTTTTGGCAGATTTCCAGCAAATAGAGTCCTTGTTTAATTAGGTTTTTATTTTTTATAAATAGTTCGAAAAACCTCGTTTTTGAGGTTAGACTCTGTTAGGTTAGACTCTGTGAGGTTAGACTCGGTATTATTAGTTAGATTATTAAACTCTGGATTATTGATCATTGATTACTTTGATTTTGTGAGATTATTGATTACTTTGAGATTCTTGAAAGTGATTTTTGGTGATTAATCAAGCAAACTTTCGGATTTTAATCTTTCTCATTGAAGTAAGTACATGAATTCTTATTTAATATATTTGAATATTGTGATTATGACTATGAGTAACTAAACTCCATAACTAGGGTTGTGGGAACCATAGGAAAATAATGAGATAAAACCTAACTAAAATAACAATTCTAGAATAGTATCTTGCATGTATTAATAATTCTTTCGCTTAGAAGTCTTTATAACGAACGGCCAACGTTAGAACTCGCCTTAATGCTACTTGCCGGACCAAGGAGGTAGATAATAGGAAAAGAATTATTAACATAGATTTAGTGTATACTATCTAATAGGCTAGTATTTATTGGAACGAGGTAATAACTTATTCAAATATCAAATACGATGCTTAATATGAGGTAATGACAAGGGTTAGGAAAGCAACACACGTAGCCGGACCAAGGTGCGGAGTGAGATTTTGTAGATGCCGGACCACGGATTTAGAAATACATAACTTGTCACTTTGCATGCAAGATACTAGGAAAGAATTGTTATAGTTAGAATTATGAAGTTATGAACCTGTGGGGAACACGTAAACCCTAGTTACTTTGATTAATTGATTAAACTCCAACATTCAAAGCTGTTAAGTGTCTCTTTCAATTTCGTTAGTTATTTTCACTCATTTAGAACTAGAAACCCCCCTTTTTATTGTTTCACTTTCCAAGGAAGTCATTGACCAAACAATAGTATTAACAGGTTGAAGTTAAGTCTAGACTATTTTCCTCGTGGGAACGATCCCAACCTCACTAGTTGGGTTATTTACTTGACACGACCGCTTTTCTTCTTATTTGAGAAGTAAGTTTGAGCGTATCAAATTTTGGCGCCGCTGCCGGGGATTATAGCTTTGAGATTAACTTGAACCTATTACTATAGTTTAGTTGATATTTTCTTGATTTTACTTTGTTTTATTGTTTTTGATTTTTTTCAGAACTATCCTCCTTGTATGCCAAATACACGGAGAGGAAGAGAACCCTTGTTTCCCTACGATCACAAGTTAGACCGTACACTGCGCAATATGAATCGAAACTTGGGAATAAATGATGATGATCCGAACCAGAACATCCCAGCTCCGATTGATGTTCATGGTCAGATGTTACCCGATGCTCCGGGTGAACACCAACAGAGGGGAAAAAATCCCGCTCCACGGCCCCAAGCATACTACAGAGGTTATGATAACATAGCAGACTCGGATGGGCCACTGGTTTTGCCTCCTCTACCCACAGGCCACACTTTTTTGGAAACTAGTAGCCTGATGCAAATGCTCACTGCCAGAGGTTTGTTTTCAGGGCTACCTTCTGAGGATCCACATGCCCATATAGCTAAGGTAAGGGCAGTGTGTAAAAGCTGTGTAGGGAGGCCTGATTTGGATTTAGATGTAATAGGTCTCAGAGTGTTTCCTCTCTCACTGACGGGAGAGGCTGCTATGTGGTTCACTGAGCTCCCATACAACTCAATCTTCACTTGGAACCAACTAAGGGATGTCTTCTTAGCACGCTACTATCCGGTCTCCAAGAAACTAAACCACAAAGACAGAGTGAACAACTTTGTGGCACTACCAGGAGAGTCAATTAGTAGTTCTTGGGATAGATTCAGCTCATTCTTGAGAAGTGTTCCAAATCACCGTATAGATGATGAGTCACTGAAGGAATACTTCTATCTGGGACAAGATGATAAAAATAAAGGGTGTTGGACACTATAGCAGGTGGATCTTATGGGGAGTGTCCTTATGCTGAGATTGCTGAAAAATTAGAGAAAATCTCCCGGAACAATAAAGCTTGGAGTACTAGGAAGTCTGATACTGGGAGAAACACCTTCCCAGTGCAGTCCACTCACAACCCAGCCACAGATGAGATTCGTGAAGAAATGGCTCAGATAAGAACTGAGCTTGGGTTAGTACTAAAACATGTCACTGGGGGTGCAGAAAAGATAAATGCAGTCAACTACTTGGCTAAACCACCACCTCCTAATGATGAATGCTATTATGCGGAGGACACTTATGCAGTAAATGAGCAGATGGGGGGTTTCCGACCAAGCACCCAAGGCTCAAATCATGATAATTGGCGCCAAGGTCAAGGGAACCAAGGTTGGAACTATGGTAACTACAATCATGAGGGTCATTATGTCCGAGATGGAAACAACAACCGCGACAACAACTTTAACAGGGGTAACTATGCTAATAGAAACGATGGGAATGGGCCCTATGTCCCTCCTCAAAATCGTGAAGTTACTCCTAGGGATGGTGGATATAGTATGGCGCGAGTTGAGGATATGTTGCACAAAATTATGAGGAGGTTCGATGCTAGTGATGAGCACATTAAAGAGTTAAGGGGTGATTTAGCTAGTATTGGGCAAAAAGTTGATACACATGCAATTTCGATTAAACAGATCGAATTGCAAATGGCCCAATTATCTGCGACAGTGAACACACGGCAACCGGTCACTCTTCCTAGAAACACTGTCCAAAATCCAAAGAATGATGCGCACTGTATGGCAATAACTACTCGGGGTGTTAAGCAAACAATTGACCCACCTATGCCATCTACTGAGGAAAATGTGAGAAAGGATAATGATAATGTGGTAAAGGGTAGTG
>NC_028644.1:13127015-13131883 GCF_001406875.1 Solanum pennellii | reverse complement strand
TTTTTAGTAATGGTAGCATTTTTCTACTAATGGGTTTTTAAATTTGCAGGCACATCACCAGGAAATTCTGCAGAAAATTACTCTGCAGCAGTCACTGACGGACACATCGATGGACCGTTGCGCCTGCGACGGACCGTCGTATGCCTCTATCGTACTAGGTACGTCTTTCTGTTATTTTAAAACTAGGGCACACAAGACGGAACCAACGACGGGTCGTCACAACTGCGACGGACCGTCGTCTGGGAATCGTCGCGTGATTAATGAGTCGTACCCGACCCGACCCGGCTGGAGTCTTTTTCAAAATCAGACCGTTTAAACCCCCCCAACCCCTCATTTTACCCCATTCCTTAATTTTTCCTCCCATTTCCCTCTCTTTTCAACTTCCACATTCTATCCCTCGATCATTGTTCCCCCAAAAATCACCAGCCCTAAAAGTTATCATCTATTAGTCGGAGTTGCTGCTGTGGGTGTCTTCTTGGTCACCGAGTACTTGCCCACCTTGTTTTTCTCCAATTCTAAGGTATGTGACTCTAATTTCTACTCCTTTATCTTGCATTCTTGTTTATTAATTAGTATTAGCTTAGTTCTTCGTCATATGTTTGTGTCTTTTATATAAGATTCTGTCTAACCTAGGTTAAAAAATGTTTGAAATTGCCGTGTTTACAACCCTAGACATAGGTCTTTTTGCATTGGTAGTTTCCTAGGTAGTTGGGTTAGACAAATATAGGTCCAAAACACTACAAGTTCGATTTGGGTTCATCGGGGATGAATGGGGTACACCAGTTCTGTGACTGATCTACAGAACGAGACCCCGATGGTGGACCGTCGTGCCCACGACGGACAGTCGTAGGGTCCGTTCCAAAAGCCCTAACACCCCATTGCCCATTTTTTTAGGTGTCCCCCAACGGACACAGGTGAAGGACCGTCCTGCACAACCGTTTTGGTTGTCAGAGACACTTTTTCTAAGGGTCTCTCATTTTTTTCTAAATGTCCCCCAACGAACACATGTGACGGACCGTCGTCTTCACGACGGTCCATCCTGCACAACCATCCTGGTTGTCAGAGACCCTGTTTCTAAGGGTCTGTCACTTTTTCTAAGTGTCCTTCAACGGACACATGTGACGGACCGTCATACCCACGACGGTCCGTCCTGCATGACCGTCATGACGGTCAGAGACCCCTCTCCTAAGGGTCTCCATATTTTTTTAAGTGTCCTACGACAGACACCTACAACGGACCGTCGTACCTGTGACGGTCCGTCCTGCACATACCGTCATACTAGTCAGAGACTCTCCTTCAGGGTTCTCCATATATACGTAGTTTAAGTAAAACACGACGAACCCCATGACGGTCCGTCATAGTAACGACGAGCTGTCACCAGGCCCGTCGTGTGTCCCTGTTACCATAGTATTGACATACTATTTTAATTATTTTTGTGTACTTCTTACTTGTCTTGTTTGCCACTACTCGTACTAATATTGATCCTTTACAGGTACTATCCACTATGGCACCCAAGCAACATCGAATCTATGCACGCGGGCGATCGAAGTCTGTCGCCCCATCTGCCCGCATGGTCATTGGCTCGGATGATGAGCGTGACCCCGAGTATGTGCCCCCAGGCACTTCCACCCGTTCCCGTGCTGCACGTGCTCCCAGAGCCACACCCAAAAAGGTGGCGTCCGGCGTAGTCACTGCCTCCCAGTCTGATGAGGAGCGCACACTGACCGGCACACCCTCTGGGTCAGCCACAAATGAAGAAGGAGCGTCTGGCTCCTTAGGAGTATCGTGGTCCGAGGAAGCCGCCGGCTGTGCTGAGGTTCCCGCACCCGCCATCGCTGCAGCGTCGGCCTCGTCTGATGAGGCTGATAGTTCGGAATCCACATCAGGTTCACCAGCTCAGGCCCCCACCCCAGCCACTGACCAGCCCAACCGGTGGTGTGTCGACGGGCAATTTCAAGTCTACTCCGACGCCAAGTTCCTGACTGATAAATGAGTGATGACTCGAACACTCACCTTGGAGCGGCGGGTCCTTACAAGGAGTGTCCCGATGATGCCTGAGATCCACAATCTCTTCACCAGGCATCGCTTGGAGTGGACAGCATGTCCGTTGGGACGTTACAGTGAAGAAATGGTCTGAGAGTTCTACACATCCCACGTAGCGACTCTCCGATCACAGATAGATAGGCGGGCTGCCCCCGCTAACCAGGCCCTACTGGAGCAGGTTCGAGTACGGGGCGTACATGTTGACATTTCCCTGCCCGCCATCCGCCGGTTTCTATACGGCGAGGGTGTTGATGCTACTCAGACCCCTCTCACTGCCGAGTTTGAATACCGCTGGCAGATAGTTAAAGATGGCCAGTTCCTGCGCGAGCCATCACTGAGAGAGACCACCAAGAGGTGGATGGCCCTGCACCTGTCAGTTGATAGAGAGGGTGCCGACTGCGTAACTGAGCCAAAGGGGGCCATCAAGAAGTCCAACCTCACTTTCACGGCGAAGTTCTTGTGGCTGATTGTCCATCACTGCCTTTCCCCCACAGCTGCTGATAATATCGTTACATGGGATCGAGCAGTGTTGATGGCGGCGATGATAGCCAGGTTCGAGGTGGACTTCGCGTGGCTTCTACAGGCAGTCATGCACGAGAGGGTTTTCAAGGTCACTACTACTTACCCTTTCCCGTGCATGATCTTTGCTCTCTGCAGGTCCGCAGGTGTGCCTATATGGCACGTAGATCAGCTCAAGACTCCGCAGGGCACTGTTGACGTCGGCCTCATCAGAGACAAGGCCAATGAGCTGCCTCCACACAGAGGGCCCCATCCAGAGCTGTCCCCACTTGCTGATGATCTTGCTGATACGGTAGCCCAGGCCCGCACGGCTACACAGGCGGCGTCCACTGACACTACCCTGGTCGAGTCTATCCCGGGTAGTAGCACTGCCCCGAGCTCCTCTCGCACAACCCCTCTACCGGCACTGGTCCCGCTTGCTAGGGTCCAAAAATTAGAGGCGTAAATGGCTACACTTCTGCATCATATCCAGCCATGGATGCAGAAGTCTATTACTGAGTCAGAAGAGCGCCTAGAGCGGAAAATGGTACAGTATACAGAGCGGAAGATCGCTGAGGTTAACCAGCGCTTGGACGCCTTTGAGTTGAGGGTGCTAGCCCGACCAGCCCCTCCGGTGGATGTGTCGACTCTTCAGGCTGCAGTTGACAGTCTTCGTGCAGATATCGACACGATCTTAGAGGCTAGGGTGTCGGAGTCTAAGGCCCCTTCTGTAGAGCCTGCTGAGGACACAGTGATAGCAGCCCTATTCGCCACTTCAGAGATTCCACCACCTCCCCCTCGAGAGAATGCCAAGAGGCGTAGGGGTCGAGCAGAGGACGAGGCGCGAGCACAGAAGAAGGAGCGCCGAGAGATGGAGGCTGCGAGGAGAGCCTCACTTGCTGAGGAGGAGGCGCACCAGATGAGAGCATCAGAGTTAGCGGCTGGGGCGTCTAGCTCCCGAACTGTGGAGATAGCAGGAGGCACTACTGATGGTGCGGTTGTTGCTGAGGACACCACTGAGGGTGTCCAGATTGCGGAGGACGTGGGTTCCGGGAAACCGGACCCACCAGCTTGCTGATCGACAGCGCTTTGCGCCACAGGTTTGCTTCACCTACCACTCTAGTATTTAAATTTTTATGCATTGGGGACAATTGCATGTTTTTTTTGTTGGGGGTGGGGTAAAATGAAAGTGAGTGTTAGGGTGAAGTCTGAGTAGCCCAATTCACTATCCTCTTTTGGGGTTTTCTTGCCTGTGTTCTTTTCCCCCAAAAGACTGATTACTTTTTCTGTTGAACCGGCATGTCTATATCTTTTGTACATAGTTAGTTTCTGGAGCATGATGGCTAAAATGATGTCCTGATAAACTTGAAAATGATGCATGACTAGGCATAGTAACTGATAAATGTGTGGCTCTAAGCATGACATAGAGTTACACCATTGCATTACCCTAAGTCTTAAATTCGAACTAGGTGTCTGATAATCTGGTATAGTGATGAAATGTCAAGTGAGTGTGAGGAAAATTTGAATAAGTCCACTATTGGTACTGAGCTTGAACTTGCCTGGTTAGTCCTGCTGAAAGTAAGCTGTAATAGACAATTAGGAAAGGATCATAGGCCCTTATTCAATATAGCCCATCTTTAGCCTAAATAAAAGAAAACCAAATGAAAATTTATCCTTCTTTGATCCAAATGATCTGATCTTAAATTAGACCTTTCTTTTTCACCCAACTGATCTTTTCTGGGAACAATGTGTTGGCCCTGGTCCCTCCTTGGACAATGCACCTCAGCTTATGCTAAAAGCATAAGTTGAGGGTGGCTAATGCAGTAAACAACCTTCGTGTTGGCCCTGACCCAACTTTGGGTATTGTGTACCTTGACTCATGGCAAAGCCATGAGTTGAGGGTGGCTATTATGAGGAATGCTCTGGAAAGTGGGTTTGAAAGAACAAAGAGAAAGAAAGAACAAAAGTACTCAAGAATTAGTTGAAAGAAATGTAAAGAAAAAAATAAATATATACAAGAAATACAAACAAGAAAAGAAGAGAGTCACTTACACAAAGGAAGAAAGAAGAGAAAATAGCAAGGTGAAAGAATATGAGAAACTGGGCGAGATAGAATGATAGAAAGTGGAAGGTTTAGCCGATATGTCAAGGAGGGAAAAAAGTCACTAAAGTATACCTAAATATACCCTACCTGACCCTGAGCCTATGTTACTAGCTAAAAAAGTTTTATCGTGATCCTAAGGGTTGTATAGCGAACTTAAGGCTGTGAAAATAAGGGCAAGCTTATGGCAATAGGTATGAATGCGTGTGACTTTGTTTTGAGAGCG
>NC_028644.1:13050399-13126441 GCF_001406875.1 Solanum pennellii | reverse complement strand
CCGGACCAAGGATTTAGAAATACATAACTTATCACTTTGCATGCAAGATACTAGGAAAGAATTGTTATAGTTAGAATTATCAAGTTATGAACCTGTGGGGAACACGTAAACCCTAGTTACTTTGATTAATTGATTAAACTCCAACATTCAAAGTTGTTAAGTGTCTCTTTCAATTTCGTTAGTTATTTTCACTCATTTAGAACTAGAAACCCCCCTTTTTATTGTTTTACTTTCTAAGGAAGTCATTGACCAAACAATAGTAATAACAGGTTGAAGTTAAGTCTAAACTATTTTCCTCGTGGGAACAATCCCAACCTCACTAGTTGGGTTATTTACTTGACACGACCTCTTTACTTCTTATTTGAGATGTAAGTTTGAGCGTATCAACGTACCAAACCCTTGACTGTGCAGTACGTGGCATCAGCTAACCTACATATCATAGGTGTGTTTCATGAGTTTAAACTTAGTCTCCTCACCATGGACTTGAAACCACCCCTCTCTGACACAAACCATGAGTGACCAGTACAGTCCGTGGTTCAAACCTCGCCCCCTGAATAGGGATTCGTGAATGGGGCTTTGGTGGGCTGCCTTAAGTAGGCCATGTGAGGGGTAGTTTAGTAAATTACTTATTGATTAAGTTAGGGCGGGGGACGGTTATAATTAGATATTTTAAGTACATTCACATATTTTTATCTATTAAACAAGACCATTAACTCTTATAACTCACATATCAAAACTCAACAAACATCCCATAAAAACATTCTCTCCCTAAACTCCATTGATGAACAAGCAAGAAGCTCAAGATTATGGTTCAACCTCCAAGCTTTTAACTCAAATTTCGTGGGTAAACAACAATTAAGGTATGGTAATTTTCATTCATGCAAATGATTTATCCATGAAGCCCATCTAATAAAATATTTCAAAATTTGGGATAAGGTTCAAAACCTAGGGTTAGTATTCTAGCCAAGAGTTCTTCATGAAAACGATTTCATTATGTTCATTGTCCTATTTCATTGCGAATGAGATGTTTAATGATGGTTTTGATTGTGGAAACTCCCATGAATCCATGTGCCTCCCCATGTCCCCCATTTCATGAAAAGTATTATGGGTTTCTTGATGCAATACGATATGTGTGATTGTAGTATGTTGATTTAATGAATTACTCTTTTTTATTCATGCTTAAAGTAGTAATTCCAAGTGTGATATCAAGATATGGTTTATGAATATAAAAGGGGTATATGGCTAGGGTTTATATACATTGTGGAAGGTTATGTATGTACTCATGTTTCACTTTAAAGGTCAAGATCTTATTACTAATGTGTGAATAATGGTATTATTGAAAGACTATTTTCCTTATCACTACACATGTGTTTGTATAAATCGTCTTGGATGATTATAATGATATTATGATGAATGTATGGTTACTCTCAAGATATTTTATGAACATGATGTGAAAGGTTTATTCACACATTAATGATTCTAAGGTTGAAAGGACATTCATAGCCAATGAATCCATGAGCCATTATGATACTATGATGATTGGAATATTTATGCATTCTCTTATCAATATGAACTTAAGTAAATAATTAATGTTTATTTTAAAGAGAATTAAGCTCAGCACTAAGTGGATATGAATATAAGATGAAAGCTTTTACTCCAGTTCATCCAGCTTCCCCATGGGTCCCTTTTAGGTTAGTTAGTTCGGGTTCCCAATATGATTATTTCATGAAATGGAAACCTTTTACCTTAATTATTCTGGGTTTCTAGTAGCAATCTACTTATCTCATAAGTATGTGCCCACATAGGTCATAGATAGTGGATCCACCTAGAATCTAAACATGTTAGTCCTACAAGAGTCAAGACAGACACCTCTTTCGGTGTGTGTTCATGAAACTAGATTCCATGGAGCTCACCACGATCTATGTCGGTTAAGGATATATCTCCCTACATAAAAAGAACAAGATCCATGATGAAAAGAACATGAACTGTGAACAAGAACACGAGTTATATGTTATGATTGCTTGAGGGGTCTTACTTAGTGTGAGTGAGGTTATGGGACTTCACTTACACATTGCACAAGTAATCTTTCAGAGTGATGGTGGTATATGCTATAATTACAATATGCTTATTAGTTAATGTATGCTTTACATCAACATACACTATGAATGTTCAACATGACCATGAACTATGAATACAAACATGAACTTGACTTGCATGTGAACTATATCCATGACTTCTTTAAGAGCATTGATTTGTGCAAATGAGGGTGTGATACTTCACTTGCACATTGCACAAGTAGACTTGTGGAAGGGTTGTGTTGTGGTTCCTTTATGATATCAAGTATAGTAATTCAATGAATGCATTATATGAAATGTTATCATGAGTATGCTACATATGGGTCTAAAAGTGGATTGACTATTTGGTCTCTAATCTGCATAATGACATTTAAACTAGAAAAGTCATATTTCAAGTAAACGTCCCTTTTTGCATGTTTTAATTATTTTATGCATGTTTCCATACTTAGTACATATTATGTTCTAACCCCTTATTTCTTCTACATCTTAATGGGTGTAGGATCCGGCTAGGTGACTTTCCCTCTCATTTGAAGAAGACTTGGATTTTTTATCGCCAAGTTGTGGTGAGTCCTCATGTTCGAGGATGGGATTTCCTATTTACTAGTTTTATGTCATATCTTGTATATCGAGCCTTTTGTTGATGTAAAGGGGAAAGTCTCAAACTTTGTAGTCTTATGTATACATTGTAAATGACACAAAGTGTAGATTTCGTAGTACTTTCTTTTATGAAAATTGAAGTTGAACTTCGATTGTTAACTTTTAAATTTTTCCCTCCCTATTTCTATGTCATATGTAATGATGATGCTAGAGGCTTGTATGACCACATCAGGGTTAAGTACACTGTGTTATGTCTTGGGGATATTTGGTCGTGACATGTGATCAAGATTGATATTGCATAATTTTTGGCTAAGTTCCCTAATTGTCTATGAGTGAAAGTCAAGCATCAAAATCTGGGAGGTTTGTCCGAAGATATCAATATTCCTACTTGGAAGTGGGAAGATTTGAATATGCACTTTGTTGTTGGTTTATCCCACACCAGCGAAAACATGACTCGATTTGGGTTATAATGTATTGTATGACTAAGTCGACTCATATGTCAAGGTTTCTTTATTGGGCGGAAGACTATGCTTAGTTTTATCTAAGGGAGATGGTTGGGTTTCATGAGTTCCCCTCTCTATTATCTTTGATGGTGGTACCCAATTCCCTTCTAATTTTTGGAAGTCTCTCTAAAAGGGTCTTGATACTTGTGCAAAACTTCGTAGAACCTTTCATTCATAAGCTGATGGGCTAGTAAAGTGCACTATATAAACTTTGGAAGATATGATTAGAGCTTGTGTTTGTATTCAAGGGTAATATGGATGATTATTTTCCTTTGATTGAGATTTCTTACAATAATTGCTATATTCAAGTATTGATATGACTCCATTTGAGGCTCGTTATGGTAAGTATTGTAGACCTCCTATTGGTTTGTTTGAAGTTGGTGAGATGGGATTGATAGGTTTCTAATTGGTACATGAGGCTATGGAGAAGTTCGGCTTATTAGAGAAGGTTGAAAATGTCTCAAATTCGATAAAATTCATATGCTAATATTACAAGGATAGATGTTGAATTTGAAAATAAATGATTAAGGCTACTTGGTGTGTAATGAGATTTGAAAAGAAGGGGAAGCTTACTGCTAGTCAAGTTGGCCGATTTTCGAGGATGATTGTTCCCAATGGAAATATATTTTAACACCTCGAATTTGGAATTAAAAAGGAAACAATATCTTAGGCTACAGGGTGTGTAAGGTTCCCATCTACATACTATAAAAGTTTGTACAAGTCGTAGATTGACACAATAGGAAGGAGGAATATAGTTTCTTCAAAATCAAGTCAAGTACTTTTCAACGCTTCACCCGGATGGTTAGTTAGCTAATCTAAACTTCATATATAGGGTCTATAGAAACTTGTGAAATTTTGAAGTCTAATTTGATTGTTAAGATTAGACTTTATGGAGCATAGGAAGTCCTACGGACAATGTTGTGTACATAGAAAGTCATACGGTCCATGCATCAGACCCATAGACCAGTTCGACAGTTATTTTAAGGGGATTTTAAGTCTTTTCCCTAATTATTTAAATAAAAAACATGTTGTTTGCCTTATACCCTAAGACCTATAGAAAGCCTTTGGGTCCTTACCTATCCACATTAACCCTATTCTCCTAATTTCCCAGACATAAGTTAAGTTCAAACAATTAAAAGATGTAATGGTGAAGCTAACTAAAACACCACTTAATTGAGAAGTAAAAAGACCTAATCTATAATCCTCAAGAAAGAAGCAACCTTACTTGCAAATCCTAGGGCAAGATATTAAGTTTAGGAAAGGGTTTCCAAGCTTTCACTAAATAAACATATCCAAAAAGTAATTATGAAATTCTAATATCTACTATTTATTCTAAAGACTAAAAATAGTGAAGAAAGACCCAGTTGCCCCTCACAAAAATTACAAGGTAGTTTATATAATAGAGCCCTTCATATATTAAATATCTTCAAGTCTTCCATGTATGAGCCTTCCAAAGGATCCATATTCATTCATAAGGTTTTCAATTTTTAAAGGTCTTTAGTTGGAATCCTTGTGAAAGGCCTCCTTTAAGTAATATCACTTTGATCTATGTCACTCTACACCTACATCAAACAGAGATAAATCACTAACATTGAAATGATTATTGACCATATATTAACTTGGTAAGTCGACTTGGTAAGCATTATATGATGTACCGTGGTTTTACGGTATTTTCAAAGTCTTTTCCTTAATTTTAGTGTGTTTCCAAAGGAGAACGCGGAGGATTTGAGCAGAATTTGCAGAAGTGACCACCTACGGAGACCATGACGGTCTGTCGTGACTGTGACGATCCATAGGTGGCACCGTAGTGAGATGAAAATGGATGCTGAAGGAAGTTGGAGAAGTCTGACCAAGTGTGGGACTATGAAATCTCATGACAGACTGTCATAGCCACGACGTCTGTCCTGCATATTCGTCGTGGTTTTTTCAGAGATTAGTTCCAGTAACCAATTTCAAGAAGTTTCTATGTGTTGTGGAATGGAACCCCTCGACGGACTGTCGTGCTTGCAACAGTCCGTCGTATAAGTCCGTCGAGGGTAACAGAGAGTTGATGAAGAAAGCAACAGAAAATTATGCCAAATATTGAATGACAGAGCCCACGATGGTCTGTCGTGTCCTTGACGGTCCGTCGCAGGGATCATCGATTCAGACGCGTTTTGGATAGATTTACCTTAAATAGAGTCTTTCTTTTATTAGGTTTCTTTTATTATAAATAGTTTGAAAAATCTCATTTTTGGGGTTAAACTTTTGGATATTTTTTAGTTCTTTTGTTTAAGTATTGAACTCTTGATTTAGGTATTTGATCATACTTTGTTGAAATCAATTGTTGATGTTTTTGTGAATTATTCAAGTGAATTTTTGGATTTTCTTCATTCTCATAAAAGTAAGTGCATGAATATGAATTGTGTGATTATTAGAATGGGTAACTAAACTCCATAACTAGGGTTGTGGGACCATGGGTAAATAATAAGGTAAATTCTAGCTAAAATAACAATTCTAGAATAGTGTCTTGCATGTATTGCTAATTCTTTAGCTTAGAAGTATTTTTAACGAATGACCAATGTTAGAACTCGCCTTATTGCTACTTGCACGGCCAAGGAGGTAGATAACAGGAAAAGAATTATCAACATAGATTTAGTGTATATTATCTAATAGGCTAATGTCGATTTGTACGAAGTAAAACTTAGTCAAATATCGAATATTATGCTTAATATGAGATAAAGATAAGGTTTAGTAAAACAATACACATAGCCGGACCAAGGTGAGGAGTGATATTCTCTAGATTTCGGACCAAGGTTTTAGAGATACCTAACTTATCACTTTGCATCCAAGATACTAGGAAAGGATTGTTACAACTAGAATTACCGAGTTAGGAGCCTGTGGGGATCACTTACGCCCTAGTTTCTCTCATTACATGATTAAACTCCAATACTTGAACCTGTTACTTGTTTACTCTAATTTAGCTAATTGCTTTTATTAATCATAACCCCCTTTAGTTATTTTATTTGGAAAATAAATTACTAAATAGAAGTAATAATTGAATAAAGTTAAGTCTGAACCATTTTCCTCGTGGGAACGATCCCAACCTCACTAGTTGGGTTCTTTACTTGTTGCGACCGCTTTTACTTCTTATCGAGAAGTAAATTTGAGCGTATAATTGTACCCAATATTTTCAAGCAATTCAAAAGAATTGTCTCGTGTTGGCATAAACATGTTTTTCATTTTTCTTGGAGATCTTTCCTTCATAAAATGATCCCATAGCCAATCACCAGGTGCGAAAGTTACTCTTTTTAATCCCTTGTTGGGTCATTTGATTGTGTTATTGTTGGACTTCTCAATTTGCATTCTTAATTTCTCAAGGATGATCTTCATAGCTTTTTGCAAGTCCAGAGCCAAATATGTCACATTTTTCCTTCAAAAGGCATAAATGGCCTAGAAAAAAAATAACCAAAAGGGGCAAATCACTCCCTGAGGATCGACATCCTTCCACAAAATTAACCCTGTTAATTAAGAGATTGAGAATCCAAACAAACTTGAATAATCTTATTCAATCGTAATATCTACTTAAATACAAGGAAAATGTAACTAACTAAGTAATTATAAGGGACTACTATAACAACTTATTATGTAACTAAGTAGACTAAATCTAAAGAACTACATTAATAACATAATGTAAAACTACTCTAACCACTTGATAAGAATTGATAATGAACTAGTGAGTGTCTCAAAACCCCCTCATGTTAGGTGTGGTTCAACAACGCCTATCTTGGATAAACACCGAACGAAGGCAGGATTGGGCAGCGTCTTTGTGAGGATGTTTGCAATTTGATCCACAACAAAAAGATATTTGACTATCCCTCTTCCTGAGTTCACACTGTTGTGGAGGTAATGAAAGTCTGCTGCAATGTGCTTCATCTTAGTGTGGAAGACTGGGTTCTTGCTGAGATATGAAATACCAATGTTTTTAAAAGAAATGCTTGGGGGTTACGAGACTTGATATAGTAACTTATTGAACTGGTTGTGGACCCAAGAAATTTCAGAGAGCGTATTAGCTACCAATTTGTATTCTGCTTCAGTAGAAGACCGAGCAACTGATTGTTTCTTCTTAGAGAAACGAAAGATAGGATTTGGTCCAAAGAAGAGTATGTATCCAGATGTGAATATTCTATCATAGGGATCACCCATCCAATAAACATCGGCGTACATATAAAGATTACTATCAGAGTGGCGAGAGATTTGCAGACAGGATATTGACGATGCCTTGAGATATTGAAGAACCATTTTTACTGCTTTCCAATGCTCCAGACTCGGGGATCGCATAAACTATGATAATTTGTTAACTTCAAATGCAACATCAGGTGCGTGAATGATAAGCATTGCAACTTACCAAGAGTGCGTCTATACAGGGTTGCATCGGCAACTGGTGAACCATCGCCTGCTTTGGGCGGTGAGCTTGAGATATGGGTTTCATAAATCCTTTATAGTCGGCCATATCCACATATGAGATAATCTCAAGTATGTATTTAGATTGTGATAAGAGAATCCCATTTGGAAAATGTTTGACTTTGATCCCCAAAAAATAGTTGAGTTCACCAAGGTTCTTTAGATAAAACTTGTAAGGCAGAGAGTTGATTACATGTGTGAAAAGGGTTGCATAATTCCTAGTAATGATGATATCATCAACATACACTATATTATACATCATGACAACCTCCGACGTGAAAATAAAAAAATAACCATCTGATTCAGACTTAACAAACCCATTGTTTGTTAAGTGAGATTTCAAAACATCATACCAGGAATGTGGATTTTGTTTTAGGCCATAAATTTTCTTTTTGAGATGACATACATGATTGGGAAAATCAAAGTTGACATAGCCTTTTTGGTGAGCCATGAATTCTTACTTTTGTAAGATACCTTGCAAAAATGCATTATTCACGTTAAGCTGGTGAATTTTCCATTTATTTTGAATTGCAATGGAAAGAACAATTTTGATGGTGGTTGGTTTGACAACCAGGCTGAAAGTTTCATGAAATTTCAATATTGGACATTGTTTGAAAGCTTTTTCTACTAATCATGTCTTGTACCTATTAATAGAACCACCAGATTTCCTTTTAATGTGAATAACCACTTACAATCAACAACATTGTTCATTGGGTCCCTAGGTACTAGTTACCCAGTTTTGTTTCTCATTAAGGCTTCATATTCCTGACGCATGGCATTCTTCCATTCGATGTGCTTAACGACTTGCCTAAAAGTATTTGGAGTGGGAGAAAGGTGAGCCAAGAAGATAATTTTTTTTGGTTTGAAGGTATTATTTTTGGACCTTGTGAACACACCGGAGGATGAAGGGGGGAGGGGGGCAGAGGCAGGTGGCATAGTTTCTGGAGGATTCGGTGCCTGCTTGTTCAATATTTGTGGTGGAGAACTTGAATCAGGTAATGGAGGAGAGGTTCTGTGGGCTGCATCTTTAAATAGTTAAGGAGGTTGAGAAGCAATAGGAATCATAAATGATGAAGTGAAGAATGTTGGTAGTTGTGTTTCAATTATGGACTCTGGAGTGTTAAATGAGAGGGAATTGTTGGGGGGTATGTATTAGTGGCGAAAGAGTTGGAACAAGAACGGAGTCCAAGTTGTATTGGACTTCTGGATGCCTATTCTTACGAACATGTAACTCTATTATTTCCCATTTTAATGTGAAAAACTTATTTTTCAAGTGTGAGAACATTTGAGTAAAAGGAAAAGTATCTTCACAAAATTGAACCTCAAGACTAACAAATATTTTTGAGTGCACTGGATAAAAATAGAGGTGTGTATGATGAACTATATAAACTCATAAGTAGACACATAGTGTAGATCTAGGCGGAAATTTATTTTGTGTATATGGTTTAAGGAATGGATAACAAACACAACTAAATTTTTTAGCAAAGAGTATTTGGAGGTTCGCCAAATAATATTTTATAAGGAGAATCACTATTCAGGCCAGGTGTGGGGAGTCTATTTGTGATATAGACAACATGGTGACAGGGAAATGACCATAGTTTATCTGGTAGTGAGTTTTCATTAAGAAGAGTTCGAGTTGTTTTGACAATGTGACAATGTCGTCGTTCAGCGATAGCAACTCGTTGGGGTGTGTAGGGCGGGGAGATTAAATTTTCAATGCCATGGCATTGTAGGTAGTGTTTAAGAAATCTGTTCACCTCCTCCATCAGTACAAAGTGAGACAATTTTTTTTTTAAAAAAATTTCCAATAAAGAATGAAATTGCGCAAAAATTTAAGTGACTTCAGTTTTGTTTTTTATTGTATAAAACTAAGTATATTTGGTGTAATGATCTAAAAAATGCAGTAATACAACTTTTTTATCAATGGATAAAAGGGGTGATGGACCCCAGAAATTATAAAAAAAGTTTGAAGTGGGGAATTACTATTTAAAGCGAGTCTCTTAAATGGCAAACGATGAGCTTTATTTGATGAGTAAGAATTACAAACTGAAAATTTTCTTTTGTGAAAAAGAGAATTGAAAATTTTTCACTACTAAGTTTAGAATTTTAAGATGAGGGTGAACCAAGCGGTGGTTCCACAATTTACGGGATACTTTGGTGGAGGTGAAGTTTGAGAAAGCTTACATATGATCCCTCTAGGGACACTCGTAGATTTTTTGTTTATTCCGGCCTTGTACTAGCAGTTTCTGAGTTTTGAGATCCTTGAGTGTGGAAAAACATCAATTGATGTTAGATTGTCAGTGCAAAACATAGAAACAGAAATAAGGTTGTTTTTTATACCTGATGCATAAAGAGTGTTAGAGAGCATGAAATTGGAGTTAGAAGCCTTAATCTGAGTTAAACAACTGTGAGGAATGGGAATAGTTTTACCGCCACCCATGGATACTTCCTCAGTGCAAGTGTACTATTCGAGATTACCTGATTTGGTTGTGACATGATGAGTTGCTCCAGAATCAAGGATCCAAGGATTTACATCTGGCTGACGAATCGACACAAATTTGACCATAACTTCAAAGTGGTTGTGTCATTTTGAGCGACACGCATCAGCTGTGTGACCGATCATTTGGATAAGCTTGCATTTCACCGCTTTCCTGGGTTGTCTCCCATTTTGTTGATTTCCAAAGATCGCCTGTCATGGAGCTTGTGGTTTCGAAAATTGATTGGGGAAGTGACGATTATTCTTATGATGTTGGGGTTGAGAGTTGGTCCGTTGTGCAACTGCAACAGTGATGATGGAGGATAACCTGCCAATATCTTGATGTTTGAGAAAGAGTTCATGGTCCATGAGTTTCCGGAAAAATTCCTCAAAGTGTAGGGCTGTTTTGCCCGCTTTTATAGAGTCAGTGATTTTACGGTACTCATGAACTAGGCCAGTCAAGATCTTTACTTCCAGTACATCACCATCCACCGGAGAGCCTGCTACTTTGGGAGCATCCGCAATTGATCTGATATCATGAAGGTAAGTAGCAGCTGTTTGGAGGCCTTTTTAAAGTTTTGCAACTGATCTTGCAAGCTGAAGATACGAGTGGGACTCCTATTGGCATAAGTTGTATGAAGGATATGTCAAACTATTTTTGCCGAAGAGGCAGTTGCAACAGTGGGAGCAATGGTGGGTTCATCGGATGCCATCATTGCTCGTTGAACTGGTTGGTCTTACAAAAATTAGATCAAATATTCAGGATTTGATATGATACTATAAGTTTGTGTAATAGTTGTTGGCAGAGAAGATTTGGCATCAATGAGATGCCCAAGGAGTTTGTGTCCATTGAGTAGCATCACTAATTGCGCCTTCCTGGTGGCAAAGTTGAGGTTACCTTGCAGTTTGATAGGTAATTGGGCAATTGGATTGAACTGTACCACATGAGTGGTAATTGGAACTGCAACATCACTGTCACTGGAGATAGCAGGAACAACCATGTCTGGACGTAAAGAGAGAAGAAAATTTTTTTAGAACAGAGTTGTGAGTTTTAGCGGGGCTCTGAAACCATAAAGAGATTGAGAATCAAATCAAACTTGAATTATCTTATTCAATCGTAACATCAACTTAAATACAAGGAAAATATAACTAAAGTTATTAATTTTATGGGACTACTCTAACAACTTAATATGTAAGTAAATTGACTAAATATAAGGAACTACATTAATAACTTAATCTAAATATACTCTAACAACTTGATAAGAATTGATAACAAACTAGTGAGTATCTCAATAGTTAACTTCGTCAAAAAGAAAATGTTAAGGAAATCGTTGACCCAACATTAATTTCTTGTTCATTTTTTAAAAAATCTAAATCACTCTTGGAGCAAGTATTTTCAAGATAAATTTAGTTTTAAAAAAACAAAAATCGTTGCTACTGCAACGTTATTAATAAACAAAAACTAAAAATTCACTGTAGGGGCAACGACTTCTCCAATTTCTTATTTTTTTCATCTTTTACAAAGAATTGCTGATTGTTATTTTCTTAAAAAAGTCATTGTTATCATTTGTGTAAAATGGCTAAACTTTAATTTTTTTATTCAAAACAAAAAAAATGATAATAATTTTATTTTTTTTAAAAAAATAAAATTGGATAAGCCAAAAATTCAATTTTGAAAAAAAAATAATCGAAATTGTAGGTGCAATGACTTTTTAAATTTCTTTTCTTCAATATATCGCTGTCCTAGAAGTAAAAATTTCTTTCTCTTTTTTTTTAAAAATAATATTTATCTCAAAAATTCTTTGCTCCAACAATTTTTGAAGAATTCTTTTGACGAAGTTTACGGGGTTAATTATGTTGCTTCTGGCGGAGCTATTTGCTCCATTTTACAAAAATTAAAATAAAATTGATAAGTCCTTTATGTTTTTTTTGAAGGAAAACCTTCACACTTTTGTCTCTGTATTAATCTTTTGGCTCAACTTTTGCATTTATATCACATCTGTGGGTAAAGGAGTTAAATCTACTTGAGTCAAGGGAATAAAGCCATAACCACATTCAAAAGGGGTTATGTAAATAGATTATGAATGGTTCGATTATATGAAAACATATTTAATGGCAATTGATACTCCCAAGAAGTTAACTTCCCTTTAACCATAGCCGTAATAATGTTACATAAGGATCTATTAACTACCTCGATATGACCATCTTTTAGAGGATGACAAGAGGTAGAAAATAGCAACTTAGTACAAACTTTTTCCCACAAAACATCCAAAAATCGCTTAGAAACTTTGAATCTCTATCACTAACAATTGTTCGGGAACAACATGAAATTTCATCACATTAAGAAAAATAAAGTAGAAACATGAGATGCATTATCACTTTTATGACAAGCAATAAAAAGAGCCCCTTGGAAAAGGTGTTAATCTTAACATTCCTAGTTCTATGAAGACTAACAATCCATGGAAAAATCTTGAAAAGGGCCCCTTGGAAAAAGCAAAAGGGTGTACAACCCATGGGGTTAGGTACACGATTTCACATGCCTAAAATCTAAACAACTAGCACAAGTTCTCTCCACATATATTTTCATCTTAGGATAAAAAATATTCACTCAGAATAGCAATGATTCTTGACAAATTAAAATGACCAATCAAAACTCTATTGTGTGCCTGTTTCACTAACAACTCTCTCCATGAAGACAGAGGTACACAAATCTTTCCATTCCTAGGAAAATATAATCCTACAAATCATACATGTGAGTTCTAGCTTCATTACCATCCTTAATAACTTGTACACACCTATTTAAGCTCACTTGACTCTCCCCCAAAAACTTTTCCAAAATCATCAGTTCAAGGTATAATTCCTTAAAACTCTCAAAACCCATAATTCCAGAATTCAAGGTATTCAACGATGGATATCTTATAGATAAAGCATCCGCCACAAATAAAACATATGAGTTCTAGTTTCATCACCCTTCTTAAGAACTTGTACTCACCTATTCAAGATCACTCGACACTCCCGAAAGACTTCTCTGAAAACATCATCATTATATAATAACTCAATCATACTCTCAAAATCCATCAATGTAGAATTCATGGTATTCATCAACACATGTCTTCTAGATAAAAAATCCGCCACAATATCCTTCAACTAAAACATATGAGTTCTAGCTTCATTATCCTTATTAACAACTTAACACATATATTCAATCTCACGTACACTCCTTAAAGACATCTCCAAAATAATAATTATTAGATAATAACTCTTTCACATTCTGAAAAGCCATCAATCTTGAATTTGAGGTACTCCTCAATGCATGTCTTCTAGATAAATCATCCGCCACGATATTATCTTTTCCTTGCTTATAATAAATAAATTAATAAAAATACTTCATAAATTATATACATTTGGCATGCCTTTTATTAAGATTATATTGAACCTTATTATGCTTCAAAGCCTCTTGATCGGTTCTAATCACAAATTCCTCATGCCACAAAAAGTGTTTCTGATTTTTTAAAGCTCTCACTAGGGCATAGAGTTCCTTATTATTTGTAGAATATTGAAATGAAGATCCTCTTAATCTCTCACTGAAGTAAGCATAGCTTTCCCTTCTTGCATAAAGTCCGACTATTCCTATTCAACTAGAATGACACTAAATTTCAAATATCTTTTCAAAATTGGAAGATTGAAGTAAAGAAGTGGAACTAATTAGTTTCTCCTTCTAAAATTTTAAAGGTTTCCTCCTGTTTTATACCCAAAATGAAAGACTTCACCTTATTTATGACCTCGATTAGAGGAGTATTATCCCCTCATAAACCTCTTCTAGGAACTTTCCAACCCATGGAAGCTTCTAACATCACTAATGATTAAGGGGTTGGAAAACTCCTAATAGCCTCTACCTTCTCATCACCCATTCATCTCCTCTTGAATGTACACAAAAAAGGAAAACAACATTGTCCGCATAAAAGAATACTATTTTAAAATTCACAACTTTTGTTTTCTCAACACATAAAAATCAACCTCAAGTGTTGCACATGATCATCCACGAACTTGTTACAGACAAAAATATCATCAAAATAAATCACAACAAAACAATTAATAAATGATTTAAGTACATGATTCATTATATAAATAAAAGTTTTTGGTGTATTGGTTAGCCCAAAATGCATCACCATCCAATCATATAATCAATATTTAGTTTTGTAAGCAATTTTTCATTCATCTCCGTATTTTATTTGAACTTGATGGTATCTGTTTCCCAAATATTCTTAGAGAATAAGGTAGAATCATACAATTCATCCATAATATCATCAAGTTTAGGAATAAGATGTCTATATTTTACCATAATTCTAATAATGGCATGAGAATTTTCACACAAGCTCCATAAACCATCCTTCTTGTGTACAAGAATGACGGTCACCGCACATGAACATAAGCTTTCTCTTATCAATCCTTTTCAAAAAATTTCCTTAAGTACTTGTCTTTGTGATTTTTTAGTGTATTGAGGGTTTCTCCTATAATTGGTTTTGTTTAGTAGTTTAGATCTGGTAAGAAGTCAATTGAATGCTCCTTTCTCCTTATAGGAAACATTATTAGAAATCAAAGAATATCCTTTAGGTTTAGTAAGAATGCCTTGAGTATCATCCTCAATGTTAAGCTCTTTTATGATCTCTCTTTTTCCTTATCTTTAATATCATTTTCACTCCTTTACTCTCCTTCTCTTTTTTCTCAAGTTTTTCGTTCAACTCTCCAATATTCTATATTCCTTGGAAAGGATAAAGAGGGTTAATAATGTACTTTTAACCATCCTTAATAAATGCATACTTATTGGATGTTCCATCATGTTTTAAGCCTAAATCATATTTCCATGTGCTTTCCAACAATAGATACAAGCTTGCGTTGGTACAACATCACAAAATACTTCATCATGGTAACTTCCAATTTTGAACATTATAAACATTTTCTTGGTCACCTTGATTTCACCACATTCATTGAGACATTGGAATATATAAGGTTTTTGATGCCTTTTTGTTGGAAGTTTCAATTGTTTTACCATAGATACAATAGTAACATTTGCACAATTTACAATATCAATGATAAAGAAGCATAATTACTCATGAACCCTACACTAATTATGAAACAATTCCCCTTGAACAAGATATTTCCCACTAGAGCACTTACACTCCTCCTTACAGTAAGAACAAGCTTTCCACCATCATTTGTTTTTCTTTATCCCATTCTCCCATAAATTCATCAGTAATATCATCTTCTCTATGGTAATCCTTAGATTTAACTTTTGTTTCATATTTACAATCATTCAATGTAATGATAGTTCTTCTATAAGAACATTTATTTCCTTTATGTCTTATCCCTTGCATTTAAAGAACTTTATTTTAGATGGATTTTCAAGTTTAGATTTATTTTATAAATACTTGTAGTCCAACATCGGTTTACCATTTTTCAAATTGGACTTGAAATATTGCATTTCACCTTTGGATTTGTCCGAATTATGAAATGATTTCCAAACTTCTTTATATGTTCCCCATGAAGAAGAAGAAGATTTCACTCTTTATTTGTTTTTCTTTTGATATCTACCACCTGAGTGCCAGTTGATAAGTTTTATATAATGTACGAAGACGATGAAACTCTAATGGTTGCCTTAACTCTTTATAGAAGCTAAATATAATTCTTGCTACATGATTTATCTCTCCATCACTAATATTCGCTTGAAGACTAGTATTCTCTAGCTCTGCATAATACACTTTCACCTTTTTCTTTCTTTTTGAAGATTGTAATACTTCTGGAGTGTATCTTGTTTATAATTTTGACCTAAACTATATCTCTCATTTATCTTTTCATGTAATTCTAATTTTAAAAATAAAATTATATTCACAAAAGATCCATTTCAATTTTCTCACTCCACATAGAAGTAAAACCTAAAGGTAGCTTACAATATAATTCTTTATTTTTAGCATCACTCACATAGTTGAGATTATATTGCCTTTCAATCTTCAATATCCACTCAAAGTATTTATTTGGGTCAATTTATTTGAATTATTCAATTCTAATGTTGATGTTGTTTGATCCTTGATCTTCATCATCATTCCTTTGATTGTACTCTCTACGTTCAACCGGAGACCAACCTCCAATTCCTCATCTTCATGTTGTCCCACCTTAACTCTCTTATTAAGGTTTATTATCTGTTCTATAGCCATAATTATAACCATAAATATAATCATGCTCCTCAAGTTTATCTTGTGTTCTAATTTAAGGTCTAATAGCTTGTGGTTGATGATTTGCTTGTTGATCTCCCCTTTTTAGAATTTTTGCCTGACTGCAAGACTTTGTTGGTAATGTAGCATTAGAAGATATAATATATTGCACAATTAAGTGTGATGAATTTGCATCAAGAGGGGTCTTATGTTATCCCTCATCATGTTGACAAATAGGATTGAAAATCTCAAGCGGTTGCTTTGAGATTTCTTGTGTTCTGACCCTCCTATCCATATGTTCAAATTTTCCCATCATTTCCTTCATTTCTTCCCATAGTTGTTGAATAAGCATTTCCATTTTGCTAAAGGTTTATTCCTCCAATTGAGCCATTATACCTACAAAAAAAATACTAAGTAGAAAGATTTCCTCACCAGTCACTCACTTAATGTGTTCTTATTTTTTCACTTACATTCCCATATCACTCTAGGGACAAAGGTTTTTAAGGCCACCCTCTAATGAACATACTTAACTCTTGCCTTTTACCACTCTGGAACAACCCAAGGTTGAGAGTCAACACCGTCAAATAATTCAATGTGGTACTACTTCTTGGGGGCGGAGTGGAATTTATGTAAAGCAAGAAAGGAAAAGGAAACATATAAACATTCAATGTAATAAAAAAAATAATTTGACATTAAGTAGAACTAGTTTAACATTAAGCATAGACTAATACTCAAACTAAACTATCTAGATTTGCAACAAAAGTAGAGAAATTATTGTTGAGAAATGTGGCCAACTTAGTAATTGTGGCAAATTATTGCTATTTTGAAACTTTCCTATTCAACTTCTATTACAATAAGAGAGTCAATTTTTTCAACCAATCATATTCAGTACTACACCAAATAAACTAAAATTTGAGATGTTAATTCTCCACAACTATATCAACTAGTCTTGACCACCAATTTCATCAAACAAATAAAAAATTAGCAAAACCCATTTTTAAGTTTCTTCTTCAAAAACCTCATAAATATTAACAATGACTTCAATTCAAGAAGAATGAAAATGAAATAGAAACAAAAAAATAGGTAAAAGAGATATACACACAATTAAGCACAAATTACTGAAATATGTAATGTGGACATAAATCAAAACACCACTTAATTGATAAAAAAGTCACCTAATTAGAGTCCTCAAGAAAGTAACAACCTTACTTGAACATTCTAGGGCAAGACGTAGAAGTTAAACAAAGGGTTTCCAAGCTCACTCAGAAGAGGCACAATTCAATCATATCACTACTTATGAAACCCTAATATCTAATACTCATATAAAGACAAAAAATAGTGAAGAAAGACCAAATTGACCAAAGTTTAATTAGGATGTAATTAAAATGGTAAATCACTCAATATATTGAATGTTTTCAATTCTTTCATTTTGGAACCTTCCAAAGTTTCCATTTCATCCAGAAAGCTTGTAAATGCTTGAAGGTACTTTGCCGGACTTAAATTGAAGTAACTACATACTTTGGAGTTAAATTTATATAAACCCATGAATGCCCCATGAGTTCAAGAGGATGAGAACATGATTAAGCTTAATGATTTAAGGTTTCTTTCTGAGTAAAGTATTCTTCATGTTGTTGTGAAAGGCTGTTCTCATATAAAAAATTTAGATTGTTGAAAGATTTTCTCACCTAATTTTGAATCAAGATTTAAGAGTTATTCTTAATGAACTATATTTTGGATTGTTTACTTAATTGTGTATTTTTATGTATATTAAGATGACTATGATTAACGACTATTTTGTGGGATTTATGCTTAACACCAGCAAGATATTGAGATGAAAACTCTCCCGTTAGTACAGGTCTAGTTTCTAGTAGCAATCTCTATATACTATATCTATGTGCCACCATAGGTTTTCATGGATAGTCATTATCTAGTGGATCTAATTTATCTCAAGTTTATTGTTCTCACCTTCAAAATTATGGACATCTATTTTCAGTGTGGGATAGACACCGAATTCTATGTTATAGTTCACATGGTCTATGTTGGTTAATGACAAACTTTCAACAATGAAAGACTAAGGTTACTTTCTTAAGTAGCATCGCGAAAAATAAACCCTGGATCCTTCCTCTCTATCCATTCCTTTTTCATAATCATAAAGGATGGAAATGCTTAGCTTGCATTGACCATTATTATGACTTATATTTTTTCAAGATGTTATCTTACGACTTAGCTTGGTCATTTCATATTATATAATGTCCTTTTTACCATGATTTTTATAACTCCTATGCATTGCTATGATACTTAGTGCATTCCATATACTAATGCATACTGGTTAATTTTTTTTTACTAATAAAGGGCCTGATGCTCCAACCTCCCATACTCAAGGCTAGTTGATCCTTTTGGGATTTTGAAAATTTGTGAGTCCTTCTAGGACCAAGAGTTGGAGACTTATGTTAGACTTTGAGACATATGCTAGACTTACACTTTTTTCAAACTCTTTATGATCATATAGTACTGTATTTTGAATTCATTTAATTCTATTACCTTGAATGATGTGTTTATATAGGGCCTCTTGGGGTCTAAACGCCATGTTATACTTAAACTATATTTTAAATCGTGACAAGCAATTTACCATAACATTTTTTAAACATAACTTCTTCATATGCTCCTCAACTCCAATGGACTTTGAAATGACTCAAAAAGAGCTATATGTGTGTAATGATATTTGTCTTTTATGAAAATTTAATAATCCCTCAAACGCATTTTGAGATTTAAGATATTCTGAAATATAGTTATTTGTTAATCATTGATCTGATTGATAAATCTTCCCTTTCTTACTCCTTGTTGTTATATTAAATGGAACCACCTTTCCCTAGACTTCTTGCTTCTTTCTTTTAGATTTTTATTATCATAGGTGAAAAATCTCCTGATACAACAATGTCAACAATGTTGTTCCCTATATCCTCATCTTCTTCTTGCCCCCTTCAATTTCTTCATGTCATTTATTACAAAAAATGGAGGGCCTAAAATATCTTCAAAGTATTGAAAAAGGTACAAAACTAATCTCCATCCACCTATTGGCTCCAAAATGCCATTTTCATCCACCTATTGGCTCGAAAATACCCTTCTCATCCACCTTTAGGTTCAAAATTGACCACTTATTTAACGGTTTTAAATTTAAACTATATAGATATTTTTTTAAATGCTTGGCGCTCAACAGTTGATTATAATTTATTTTACTATTATCATTCATAAAGCAACCCACTACCCACCCATTACTAATTGAATCCACCCAATTAATAAACCAATTCTAATATCAAAATCGCTCTAAACACTATTAAGACACGACAAAATCACAGATTCTAGAAAATGACATCTAGAATTATTTGAGCCTGAATTGAATCCCCAATGAAATTTAGGTTTAGCCGCTTATTTATGAGGATAATTTCAATAGGATTCTCGCTCAAGTTTGAATTCAAAATTTATGATTAATGATAAAGAAGTAGTACATTCCCGGATTAATTTGTGCACCTTTTTAATATAGTTCTATAAACAATTATTATTTATTTTAAATATTAACACTGTAATATATTATTTTTTAAAAGGTTACTCGTCTATTAAGTAACATCACATAATTGTAATGAAGAAGTAATTAAAATGAACATAGTCAGACTTTTAAGTTTATTGGTAAGTATTATTTAGACACTTGAATTATAATATGTTTTAATTGAGAACTTGAATGTATGATAATATACTTCTGTAGACAATTTCGCCTCAAAATTTTATAAACACTCATTGACAGTAGATTTACCGTTGTTGCATTAGTAATGGGTGGGTAGTAGATTGATTTATAAATTAATTTAATAAGATAACTTACAAAAAATAGTTGTTCGCCACGTATTTAAAAAATATTTAAATTGTTTAAATTTAAAACCGTTAAATAAGTGGTCAAGTTTGAACCAAAAGGTGGATGACAAGGTTATTTTGGAGCCAATAGATTGGTGAGGAGGGTGTTTTCAAGCAAATAGGTGGATGAAGGTTAATTTTGTACCATATCTAATACTTCATTGATTTATAATTGGTATGGTTGAGGACCATTTGTCTATACTGTTGTTGCAAACTCATCACCCCCACCTCGTCTTCCAATGTTTGTTTAACCTTACTTCTACCAGCTTTACTTTTGGATTATCTACAGTATTCTGACATTCTTCCAAATCCACCTTTTCTTCTTGACTGGTTTGGGATTCTTCTCTCTTTTCCTTGTTTAACGTTTTTCTTAAAAAATCTATTTGTTCCATTTTCTCATTTTGTTTATGATTATCATCATGGAAAGCACCTTAATTAAGTTTCCTCACCGTGTCTTCTCCTTTGTTGTCTGATACCTCCTTCATTGTTTCATCTTCCTTTTCTACTTTCAATGCATCCAATTTGTTTTCACTCTCGTTTTTGAATATTTTGTGGATTCCATTTTTGGTTCCTTTCTACCCTTGTTATAGTGACTTTCCCTTCCAAGACCTTTGTTTTTCCCTAAAATCTTCATTATTATCATGTTTTATAGTGACTTTCCCTTCCAAGACCTTTGTTTTTCCCTAAATCTTCATTATTATCATGTTTCTCAACAATATCTCTCCCCTATATGTTCACATCCCGTAGTCTCTTATCTATCTTATTTTTTTGTCCCGGTCGTTCCTTTCCTTACACTTTTTAAGTTTTCTCCTCTAGATATAACTCTGAGAGTAATATCTAACTGGAATCCATTTCTCAAAGACCTCTCTGTCTTCTCTCTTAATACCACATTAATTCTCATTGGTAAGTTACCTAAATAATTCACTTTCACCTTGCCCCTAGCAAAGCTAAGTTTGATCTTGTTTTTGAGTCACCATGCCAACCTAAAAATGTTTTCCTACAATCACAATTAGTGAAGAAAATGCTTCCTTCCCAGAAAAGGTTGGGTGGTAGTGTAGGGAATGAAATCCAATAACCTATTGTGGTGTCTTCCTCCTAATGGAATACGAGATACAAATTTAATGTTCTCATTGGATATGAACAGTACTTGTTTGTGATATAGAATTGTGGTTTTGATTGAAGAGTCACATAATCCCCCACGTTCAGTGCTCATATCAGAACATATCTACTTTGGAAATAGTCAAATCTGAAAGAGCTAAATTTATATGAACTAAATTGGAAATAGTAAAATATGAAATTATGCAAGTTATGTTTATATTCTTAGTTTTGGGTCAACCTCAAACGATCATATATTTGTGTACAAGATGAGTTACGTGACCCATAAGAAATCAGATGAGATGTTTTGGTATCCTCATTCCAACACCGTCAAGATTGATAATTTTTTAACATTTAGGACGGAGAATGTCCATTGTAAGTCAGTCTATCTAATTAAGGAATTTTACCCGAATTAAAGAAGGTCTTTTGGTCTTTTTCTTAACCCAAAAACTTTAAATAATTTTAATAATATATTAGGGGTAAAATCTTATTAAAATCAATTTACACCTAAGTTTAAAGCATTCAAGAAAGCCACGACAAAAATTAAAGAGGAGAAAAGAGAAGTTTCAAGAAGTTCCTCAAAATTTCAGAGAAATCGCCAAGAACATGGTTCTTTTGGGGTACATGACGTTTCTCATGGTGATGGATATGTTCATTCTCATGCAAAACATGTATTCTATCGGTAAATCATCCATGAAATAGTTATGTATATTTTCTTGAGAAGTTCCTAAAGTGAGGGTTTTGTGGATCAGTTTTGTTCTTGGAGTAAATTGAGGGATTGTCGAATAAACTTTGTTGGGTTTATGAACCTAAATGAGCTTAAAAATGAATAATTTAATTTCAAGAGCGTTAGGACATGAATTGAACAAGAAAAACTCGTCAAAATTCTAAGTTTGGGATGGAGCATTGCTCCCCTAAGAAGCTAGAAGGATGCCCAATAAGACCTCCGTAACCTGGGGCTTAGCGCGACGCGCTAGAAGGATTCCCAATTAGAACCCCAGAAAATAAAGGCCCTAGCGCGATGCGCCAGTAGGATGTCCAAGTAGATCCCTATTTATAGCACCCCAAATTCAAAAATGAGAAGAAAACAATTTACAAAATTTGAAGGTGCCAACCTACGCTGGCCACCCACGACCGATGGATGGGACGATGGACCGTATGTGTGGTTCGTGTTTGAAAATCTTTCCACTGCCTTAAAGGGTCAGAACTATGGCAGTACCAACAGACTGTTGGTTGAACCAAGGTCCTTGGTCCAATACACATAGGTTGGGTTTCGGAAAATGAACGATGGACGTGCAGGAAGGCCCGTAAACAACGGTCAATCATCAATAGTCCATTGATGGGCTATTGGAAATTATTTTTAGGGGCAAGTGGGTCTTTTCCATATAAATTAGTTCATATATTACGTTGCTTTACCCTTTAACTAAGACCCTGATATCTGTATTTTCAACCCCTAAATTAGTCTATTCACTTCATTCTTCCAAATGCACAAAAGAAGATCAATTTCCTCTAAAAAACATTTCTCTCTTTAGAAACTTGAAATATAAGAATGATTAAAGCTAGGATTTCAAGTCAAGGTATCAATTCCTCCATTAAATGCTAGAATTTGTATTCAAGGTATGAGTCTTCATCCATCGATTCCATTTATTGATGGAGTTCCCAGGTTTCCCATTTTCAAAAGGTAGATTCCCCAATTGAGTTAGTGTTTTCTTGAATTGTAATGGATTCTTTACATTATTGAATTCAATGATTGAATTATCATTTCTTTAACACAAATTTATGAAATATGATTGTTTTAGAAAGATTTCCCCATGAACCCATGAAATCCCTTGGATTTGAAGTTATGAATCACATGATGTGGGACGTTGAGTATAAATCAAGATTTTTATGAAATTAAGCATGTATTGCAAGATTTACATGTATTTCTGATGAAATTCATATCTAGCTCATATAATTTTTTGATGTATTGATGATTGAAAGTGGGTTTTGAACCTCAAGAGGTGAAATACGGAGTTATGAATTTTTTTTTATGATAATCTATGCAAATGTTCTAAGGGTACTTTGAGTAAAGCACCAATATTCAGGATGTGTTATTAAAAGGATTTTCTCATGCACATGGAAGAGCAAGATATGAAGTGTTTGGTCAAACAGAAATGACTATTATGTTGAAAGTCTTTCTCAACTAGTTGAATCCATGATAAGGACATATCCTAATGAAACCAGGTTGGATTTGGTATCCTTGGATGCCTTTCCATGGACAATAAGGTCAAGTAAGAAATGACTACTTCGTTGGATTTATGCTTAGCACTAAGAGAATATTTAGATGGAGGATCTCCCGTTAGTAGAGGTTGGGGTTTTAGAAGCAATAGACTTATCCCTTACATATGTGCCTCATACGATGATTGTGTGAAAAAACATTAGCTAGTGGATCCACTTAAGATAGAAGTTCATGGTTCTACCTAGGCAAATAGGACAACCATTTCAATGTGGGAGACATCGAGGGATCATGTTATAGTTCACATGGTATCTATGTTGGTTAAGGCTAATTCCCCAAATTAATAATGAGCTAGGATCACTTCTTGAAGTATCACAAATGAGTTCAAAGGTTTTAACTATAATTTTAGCTTGCATTGGTCGTAGTTTTATGACTTACGTATTCTAACTATTATATATCATGTTCTAGCTTGTTTGATTGCATTTTATTAAATAAAATGTCACTTTTAACATGATTTAATGGTTTTATGCATGGCTATCATACTTGTTACATCGTTTTCTACTAACACATACTCTTTCCTTCATTTCCCCAAATGTAGGGTCTGATAGTCAGTGTCATCAGTTTCATGGCTAGAGGTTGACTTGAGAAATTCTGGTTTGGTGACATCTCATGCTTCGTGGAGAAACTTTTGTTTATTTTTGTTTCCTTCATGCATTTCACTTTTGGACATGATGAATGGGCTAGGCCCAATTTAATTGTGTTAGATGTCTATGATAAGATAAGTGTTTTAGAGTTCCACTTTTCTTTTGTTAAATGTTTTTGACTTGGAATTATTTTTACTCTTGTTGTTCTATTTCTTATGTTATGAGAGCTAAGTGGCTTGTATGAAGTCCTATGGGGTTCGATACACCATTTTACATCTAAGGGGGGTACATGTAACGTCCCTAAAACGAACTAGGTTGAACTAGAGATTCACATGTGTCTCATGAGTTAATTTTGGAATAAATGGTTAATAATGATGTTTTGAGGCAGTTTCTAGAGTTTTATGATGTTTGGAGGTCAAACTTCCAACAACATCCATGACGTTCGGAAGATGTGCCTTGGAAAGTGCTTCTGTGTCCCTATGTGTTTTGGAAAGTTTTATGTGTTTGTTTTAGTTGAAATTAATGGTGGGAGTTGCTAAGACCTAGTTTACCATGTTTAGTGGTTTAACGTTTGGGTAAGACTCCACATATGACCCACGAGGGTCCCTTGAAGAGGACGCCATCTCTTTGGCAGGATGCTGCCAGACAGTGACCAACGACGGCCACAATGGACGGACCATTGGGAAAACGACAGCCCATCGACCTTGGGCGTCGATTGTCCCTGCAAGGTATGCAAGTCCTGCACAAGGTGGAGCTTCATGACCAAACTACGGAACTCATCTATGGGGCGTCAACTGGACGACAACCTTCATTTTTGTGGGTCGTAGATGCTGCTTGCAAAAGCGACTGTGATGCAGCTTGGCTTGGGGTGTTTTAGTAAATTCAACCCAAGTATTTTATGAACCATGGACGTTTGTTTTAGGGTCTTAGGGGCATTTTAAGTTAGTTCATACTCCTAGACCTAGGTTATACTTTTTTTTTTCAAAATCCCAAAACCCCTCCCTCAAGAAAGACTCTCTCAAACTCCCTAGAAGCTAGAACTCAAGGAAGAGCTTGGAGGGCTAGTTTTGGTCGATTTCTTCGTCAAATATTATTGGTTTTCTTCTCATTGAGTTATGTTAGTAATCCTCAACTCCCTTTTCATTGAAGTAGCCACTTCTAAATTATTTCAAAAAGGGTTTCAAACTTCAAACTTCTTTATTCCTTGACTCTAAATATGGGTCTTTGTATAAAGATGTTTTAATGATTAAAATGAGTTGTTCTTAGTGTTATATGATGATTTTAATTTCAAAACTCCAATGAAATCATGTTTATGATTTTTATCAACTTTTGGCTTTATGAAATGGGTTTAATGAGCATGATTAGAGAATGTTAGAGACATGTTTTTTTATGGTTATAATGTGTTTTAGCTACTGCCCTAAGGGATATTTTATAATTTTATTTGATAAATTGCAAATAGGTGGCGAAATCATGGATTTGAATGGTAAGTGAGTTATCTTGTCTAGTTCTTATTATGAAATGTTCTTGAGTGGTATGGTCCACCTTTGGTGGCGGTGTTTATTTGAAATATATGAATATGATTATACATATGCATTGTGAATGAGGCCATGAAGGAATATTACATGAAGTAATATGATAATGATGTTGTTCTTGTTGATGTGCTTTATGACGATTGTTATGTGAAGTATGATAGAGATTATGTCTAACTGAACGATATGTATATGTGAAGCATGTTAAAGTGTGTAATATGATGAATGAAGATGTAAGCATGGTTAGAAGTCAATGTTATGAAAATTGATATTATGTGAAAGGTGTGATCATATGTGTACACACACTCACACTTTAAATGAATGAATGAATCTAAAGAATGTGAATGAAAAGGGGACTCTTGGGTTGGACACTCTTCGTGATTGAGATGAAGTGTTTAGTAGTAACCTCACTATCTCCAAAGAGATCTCTAAGACAGGTTGAGGGATGTATACCCTTCGTGAGTTGAGATGTGGTATCCAATAAGTTATTCCTTAATCTATAGTAATGAAATTTCAAAAATCTGTGGGGGAGTTATGCTTAGCACCGAGAGGATTTGAAGAAGGGGTGGCTACACATTGTGAGTAGAGATGTTTTACCCAATGTACCTCATGAGATGAGTACTCCTCGTTAGTAGAGAATGAGGTACTTAGAAGCAATCTCCTTATCCCTTAACTATGCGCCCGCATAGGTGTAGCTATTGGACAATCCATGTAAAGGCCAACAGAATGACCCTACCCTAGGCATAAGAGGATCTCTCATCCAGTAGGGGTTAATATCGGGATTCCATGTCTCTATCTCATGGTCTATGTCGGTTAAATCCATCCCCCACAAAAGAATGTAATGAACTAAGTCTCTTAAATATTGTACTACTTAGGGTAGTGGTGGTGTGGGATGCTATTTATCCATTGCACAAGTAGACACTTGCAAGGGGAGTCTTGGTGTTTCTCTGTCTTTAATATATGAATGTGTTATTATGTAATGAAAATTAAATTATGTGACTTAATATCTAACGTTAAGAAAGCATGTTAAAGTTATTTCTTGCATAATGAAGTTTACGAAAGGTGAATGTGGTGTACCTTACCTCATGGAATCCTCAAGGAGCACAAAGTGGGAGTAGTAGTATAATGAAGTTTATGAATGGTGAATGTGGTGTGCCTAACCTCATGGAATACTCAAGGAGCAAAAAATGGGATTAGTAGTAGAGGATACTATTCTCATATTGCACTTTGTGTAACTTTCAAGTCCATTTGGGGAAGGATACCTATGTGAAGTTCTAAATTCAAGTGTGTTCTCTAATGTTTAGTTATAGAAGTGTTGACTTGTAACCCGTGCAAAGTAAGCCTATAATGGTAGCCTTTAGGATCACTTAAATGAGCATTGAAGGAATTGTATGGGCGGTTCCTTCATGTGTACCTTTGTGAGTCTTAGGAAAACCTATTTTCGAGAAACTTCTAAGGAAATGAGTTCACTGTGAGTTGAAGTAATGTAAGTTCGCTGGAACGTTGAGCTCACTATGATATTTTAGAGTTTACTAAAAAGTGGTCTTTTATGCTAAAATTATGGATGTCTTTTCTTATGTACTAAATGATGATCTATATACTATTTCACTTCAATATTCATGAAGGTTTACTTATTTGGCATGAAGCTTGTTTCTACGAAAACGTCCCTTTTTGCATGTTTTTGCATATGCCATACTTAGTACATTGTTTGTACTAACCACATACGTTTCTATAATTTATAAGTATAGGTTGGAGGCAAGTTTAATACTAGAAGGCAAGCTTGGGAATCGACTTTCTCAAGTATAAGTATGTCCTCATATATTCAAGGGCATAGTTCTTTTTTTTAGTTTCTACGATTAAGACTCATTATGTAATTTAAATCAACGTAAAGGACCGTGTCCCTAAGATATTTAAGTTGTGTCTTTAAGATGACTAGTAACGACGAGACTACTCTTTAGTAATTATAAAATATATTCCCTTTATAAATGTCATGAACAGTTTTAATTTCGCACTATAATACCCTTAAACAAACTAAGGTGAACTAGAGCTTCGAATATGATTCATGATTTATTTTTGAGTTAAAATGACTTGTAATGATGTTCTTAGGCAGTTTGTGAAGTTGGGTGAAGTTTAGAGGTCAAACGTCAACAAACGTCCATGACGTTCGGAAGGTGTACCTTAGAAGGTGCTTGTGTGTCTTCATGTGTTTTAGAGCGTTATGCGTGTTCGTTTTAATCGAAATTGATGTGGGATGTTCCTAAGACTTAGAAGACTATGTATAGGGGTTTAACATCTTTGTACTACCCCACCTAGGACCCACGAGGGGCCCAAAAAGAGGACCCCAATCCTTTGGCAGGATGCTGCCAAATAGTGACCAAAGACGGCCACATGGGACGGATCGTTGGTCAACCAACGGTCCATCGACCTTGGGATTCGACTGGCCCTGCAAGGCTAGAAAATCCTGCACATGATAGATCCTCAGTCCCAATCGACAGACCCCATCTAAGGGGCGTCGATTGGGCGACATTCCGTCTGTGAAGGACGTTTGTTTGTGCCTGCAAAAGGTATCACGAAATTTGCCTTGGCTTGGGCTGTTTTGTAAATTTACCCCAAGTCATTTATGAACCTAGGATGATATTTTTAGGGCTTTTCAAGTATAGCAAATTAGTTTTAAGTCCTAGACCTACACAAGACCCCCACTTCAAATATTCAAACTCTCTCTCTAAAGAAAAACTCTCTCAAGTCACTATTGGAGCTAAGACTCAAGGATGAGCTAGGAGGGATGGTTGGGAACGTTTCTTCATAAAAATAGTGTTTTTTATTCTCATTGAGTTATGGTAGTCATCCTTGAACTCTCTTCCATTGAAGGAGTCATTTATAAAAGATTTCAAAAAGCGTTTCCAAACTCTATCTTCTTCTATCTCTTACTCTAAGCATGGGTGTTCATATAAATATGTTTTAATTATTCAAATATGTTTTTTCTAGTATTAATTGATGATTTTGGTATCAAAAGCTTAATGAACTCATGCTTATGAATTTCCAATTTTTAGCTTAAGAAATGGGTTAAATGACCACGTTTGTGTAGGGTATGAACTTTGGTTTTCTTATGTTGTTATTATGGTTTAGCTACTAACCTAAGGGCCATATTATTTTGAAATATTGAAGAATTGGTTATAGGTGGTGAAATCTTGGTTAAATGATGAGTTGGTTATATTGTGTAACTCTTATTATGAAATGCTCTTGAGTCGTATGGTCGTCCTTCTTGGTGGCACTATTTATTTGATGTATTTAGATATATATATTTGCATGTGTTGTGAGTTTGGATTTGAAGGCCTAAGGTGTGAAATCAAGTGATAATAATGAGGTTCATGTTGATATGCATTATGAAGCTTGAATTGTATGTCTTGCTTAGATTATGCATAAATGAAGCATGCGTATATGTTGAGCATGCTGGTGTGTTAGAAATAATGAATGAACATGTACACACACTCACACTTGAATGAATGAATGAAGTTAATGAATGTTAATAATATAGTTTTGGAGTGAACACTCATTGTGAGTTGAGATAAAGTATTTAGTAGCAACCTCACTACCTCCCAAGAGCTTTCTAATGAAAGTTGGAGGATGGATACCCATTGTGAGTTGATATGGGGTGTCCAAAAGTTATCCTTGACCTTTAGTAATGAATGTTTAAGACTCCGTGGGGGAGTTATGCTTAGCACGAGAGGATTTGAAAAAGGGGTGGTTGCACATTGTGAGTAGAGATGTTGTACCCAATGTACCTCTTGAGATGAGTACTCCTCGTGAGTAGAGAGTGAGTTACTTAGAAGCAATCTCCTTATCCCTTAACTATGTCCCCGAATAGGTGTAGCTATTGGAAAAGCCATGTACAAGCTAAGAGAATGACCCTCCCTAGGCAAGTGGGGATACCTCATCCGATAAGGGCAGTATCGGGATTCCATGTCTAGATCTCATGGTCTATGTCGGCTAAGGCTATTTCCCCACAAAAGAATGAATGAACTAAGTCTCCTAAAAGAATGTACTACTTAGGGTAGGTGGTGGTATTGGACGTTATCTATCCATTGCACTAAGTAGACCTTCCGAAAGGGGAGTCTTGGTATGTTTTATATGAGGTGTATGAACTAAGTCTGCTAAAGAATGTACTACTTAGGGTTTGTGGTGGTATGATACGCTATCTATCCATTGCACTAAGTAGACATTCCGAAAGGGGAGTCTTGGTGTGTTTTATATGAAGTATATGAACGAGTTATTATGTGTTGTAAATAAAGTTAGATGACTTAAGGTCTAATGTTAAGGAAACAAGTTATAGTTAAGTTTTATGTAATGAATTTATGAATGAGTAATGTAGAGTGCTTAATCCAAGGGAATCTTCAACGAGCACTAAGTAGGAGTAGTAGTATGGGATGCTACTCTTACATTCCACTTAGTGTAACTAACAAGTCCTGTTGGATAAGGGTATTTACATGAAGTCCTTAATGTATGAATGTCCTTCAAATGTCTAGCCAAGAGTGTGAACTTCTTTTCCCTTGCGTGGTTAGCCTATGGTGGTAGTCTTAAGGATTACTTTGGTATGTATTGAATGGGGGTGTATGGGTGGTTCCTTAATGTCTTACCTTAGGGATTCTTAAGATAACTTTGTTAAGGAAACCTCAAAGGAAATGAGTTCACTATGCTTGGGATGAATTGCTCACTGTAATGTTTCACCATTTCACTGTAAAGTTGGTCGGTTTACTGTAAAGTATCTTATGGTTCTAAAATTATAAGATTTCTATTTTATTTGATAAATGATGATGATTATACTATTTTAACTCTAAAATCATGAAGGTTTTAGTTATTTGGCATGGAAGCTTATTTTACTAAAGTGTCCCTTTTTGCATATTTTTGCATATGCCATACTTAATACATTGTTTTGTACTAACCCCATACTTTTATATAAACTATAATTATAGGTTGGAGGTAAGGAAGAAGTCTAGAATACAAAGCTTTGGAATCGACTCTCTCAAGACTATGCATTCCTCTTATATTCAAGGGCATAGTTCTATTTCTTAGATTCTAGCAGTAAGACTTGTTATGTATATTCAATTATTGTAAAGGGTCGTGTCCCTAAGATATTTATGTCGTGCGTTTAATATGCATTGTGAAGATGAGATCACTCCTAAGATTTTATAAAAGATGTTTCCTTTATTATTTTATTCGTGAAAAGTTTTAGTTCGGCACTAATTTTCATGTATTATGTAATGAATGATAGCTAAGCCTTGTACAAGACCTCCGAAAGGTCAAGTAGTAACTATTCCGACCTATGGGTGCTCCCTTATTCTAGGGTGTACTTTCGGGTTGTGACACACACTAATTTTCATGTCTCATGCAATGAATGATAGCAAATGGCTAGTACAAGACCTCCAGAAGGTCAAGTACGCAATTGTCCAACGTAAGGGTTACCCTATCTTCTAAGGGGTACTTTCCAATCGTGACAGAACCTTGGTTATGAAAAAACATGGTTAATAGAGAACATGGTTTAGAATTATCCTAGGATGCCTCATAATCCACGTTCAGTAGTGTCTTTTTCATGAGTGTGAAACGGCCACATTTATAATTGAGAGGCTACAAGATTATTAGGAAACTCCTCTTCTTTTGTTACACTAAAGTCGTGCGATAGAGTTTAACTATATAAGGTATCTCTCCTAATCTTTATCGAATTATCTACAGGATATGGCTTCATGAATATCTTATACCATAAGGAATACGAAAGATAATGCTGACCAACATGCTCCTCCCGAAGATCTTCACGTTTTCGTCGATCCTTTGGATGAGCAAGCGACCAATATAGAGTTTAGGGCTTATTTTCATGTGTTATCTCAATCAATGAAGGCCAAATCCTATATGGAGGTTGTGGTTACCTGAACCGAAATGTAAGATGTCACGACTGGGGAGCACCCCCTAGATGCAACTGGGGTCTTCTCCCTTGAAGAGGCCTTAGACTATTCCTTAACATACATGGTTGCATATCATAGGAAGAGAAGATGGGGAAAATTTAAAAACATTACATATGAAGTATACTTAGACTTCTCGTTTATCCATATATGAAGGTTACATAGACTTCTCATTTAACAACATAATCAATTCATTTAAGTAGTCTAATATTTTCTCACACATAACCATCTATTATAGAAGTATAAGACTTGGGCATAGCCCTTACACTACTACAATATGCCTCATATTAGACTTACAACAAAGTGTCAAAAGACAAGAAATGAACATTGTCTTAGACATAGTCAAATAGTAAAGCTAGAATAGTGGCATCACCCTTAGATATGAGGACGAACCAACAACTTGGGAACTATCCAAGTCTTCCTTGAGAATGGACTTGAAGCTCTTCAATGCCCGAACCTACATTATTGTAGAAATAGAAAAGTACAAATCACATTTACCAAGTATGGAAACATATGAAATTAAAACCTTTGAAGACATGCACAAAGGGACATTTTCTTTAAAAACATGCTAAGTCACTTTGAAAGCCTTTATGCAAATAAAATAGCATATAAAGTCAATAATTACAACATCATTAAGGCATGTTCATATTCATATACAAGCCAACTAGTGCAATGCCCATGTGAAGCCCTATAACCCCACATAAAGCAAGTAAACTAGTAAAGATACCATAAGCAATGCCTTTTCCTCCTATAACATCATATCATGTGTAGTCATCATTTACATAACAATTTAGACCAATATCGATGTTCATCAAATGTAACCAACATCATATAAGATTAACATTACATAGGACCAACATCATGTATTCCATTCATTACATAAATACATAAAAACTCCTCCTAGGAATCCCCCCAAAGACTACTTGTGTAATGCACAGGTAAAGTCACATACCCTTACCTACACCAAGTAGTACCTCTTAAATCAACATAGTTAGGTGTCCATCTTTATACTTTCATTCAGTCATTTTACTTTCGGGAACATTCTCCATAACATAAAAAATACCATGTGAGATAAACATGGAATACGGTGTCATGAGATCCTATACCGAAAGAAGGTGCTCTACTTGCCAAGGTAGAACCATACATGAACACAACATTCTAGGTAGATACACTAGCTAGTTTTTCTATGGGGGCACATAATTAAAGAACTAGGAGATGTGCTAGAAACTCTTTTATGCACATTTGCATTGTAGTCTCCATCTAATGAGAACAATAATGAACCTAACTTCCCTTTTGGGAAGGGAATCCCCTCATATTTAGTTCACTCGTTGCTAAAATAAATTCCCTTTATGAAATGACTTTAAGCCATCATTAACATTTGTTTATAGTATAGGCCTTATGAGGCTAATACCTTGCATAATAATATCATAGATCTTAGGTTTAGAATGAGAACTTCCTTTCATCACAACCCAACATTAGTGAGGTCATCACATCATAGTCATAATAATAAGGCACATATGAGAATCACTTTCCACCTTGCATGATCATACCCCTATAATGACCTCACATTCAACATATTCATAACATTCTATAATATTAATCATATCTTCATTTTCCTATTCTATTCACTAATTCATACTTCAATTGAATATCATCGTCAAAAATAGATCAGCATAATTGAAGTAAAGTGCTCATGATCTTAAAAGTCTTACCAATGGCTTACAAGAATCTCGTTCAATATCTCACCCTAAATTTCACAACATTCATCACATAATACAATAAGCATCATCATATAATAGTAAATTAAGCAATAACACATCCAATTCCAACATCTGTAATCATCTATCAATCTAATTCATAGTTAAGGTTAGGGAAATGGGGTTGTTCATGGACCTTCTAGAGAAACTAGGTTAACAATTAAGAAACTACAATGATCCACCAATAAACAATCATAATATATCAATTTAAATCAAATTAATATCACATTAAACCAATTTGAAAGATACCCCATGAAAATGGATGAAAACTTTAGTTTTAGACATCTCTGAAAATAAAACTTGAAGAGCCTTCTGGGGAAAGAAGTCCCAAGAGTGAATGGCTTCCATATCTTGTTAATTCCTAGAGAATTGTAGAAGAATTTATTGATCTTGAAGCCCTAATGAATCTTGGCCTTTCTCTTCAATGGGGGTCTTTGGGGTAGTTAGAGAAAGTATAGAGAAGTGAGATCTAATTGGGTTTGGGAAATTATGAGGTACTAGGTTAGTTTAATGACTTAGGGGGATTATATAGTCCTAAAATAGCTAATTAAAATAGTACCTAACCATTAATTAATTAACTAACTAATTATCAAATCACCCCTAACTTAGCCGACTTAAGACACTAACCTGGGTTCTCAAACGACGATACCCCGTCGACGCCTCATCGATCCAACCACGGATTATACTTGTCAAATATGGTTTGGATCAGAATCTATTTTTGTGAGCATTTTGGAAATTAGGCTAAGTGTAGACTAACGATCCCCAACGAGGAGCATAATTAAAATGACGGCTCGTCCACTACAATATTTTATGTCTACAACCATCCTAGAAAAGTATGGCCTTTGATAAATGTCCACACTTTTTTACTTTAATCCACACTATTATAGAGGTGGCCCGAAGCAGCGTAACCTTAGAGTTTAGGCAACACTTGTAACTTATCAGCTACACTCAAAAGTGTATCCAAAAGGCAAAAAGGCGACGCTTTGTAGCCATGCTTAAAAGTGTTGCCTTATTAGCTACACTTTCAAGCGTAGCCTTAAAGGAAAAAGCCCACGCTTAAAAGTGTTGCCTTATAATCTACACATTCAAGCATAGCCTAAAGGCAAAAAGGCCACGTTTTGCAGCTACGTTTAAAAGTATTGCCTTATCAGCTACACTTTCAAGCGTGGCCTTTTCTATCATATTGCCCACAGTTATCAAGTGTTGCCTTTTCTATTTTCTGTAAGAAAACCATTTGAAGTGTAGTCCTTGCCCATGTGCATACACAATTTACAGTCCTATGGCTACACTTTTAAGTGTGGTAATAATCTTTTGGCTAGAAGATATTAAATGCCACAATTTCTAATTAACAATTATTTTGCGATAAATGATCTCAAGTACTAATAAGTAATTCAAATTTATAGATTTTCCATAAATTTCAAAAGATAATATGTTTTGTGTACGTACGCATACTTACAAAGCAATATTCTAAATGTGTACACAATAGTTCAAAAAGTACTACAATAGTTCAATATATTCTAGCAATGAATATATTTCACAAAACTATATATAATATATTCAAACTTTCACAATAGTTCAAAAACTTTTCATCATCCACTTTAAATTTGATCGCCTCCATTTCCATACACAAATAAGATTGCGGCAGTTATAGAAGAGGCACAAAGTTCCAGATTGCAACAATATAGAAGAGGCAAAAAGTCCAGATTGTAGATTGCAGCAACACAACATTTATAGAAAATCAAAGTTCAGAATGCAGCAGCAGTTACAGAAAACAACAAATATGTAGATTGCAACAGAAGTTACAGAAAACAAAAAATTTGCAAATAGTGGATTCCAAATTGTAGCTGGTATATACTGAAGGCTCATCAATCATTGATTATTCAAGACCACATTGAATAACACTCAAATGATAATTATGGATTCATTGCAAAATACGCAATGAATCAAGGTGAAAGAACGAATCATATGACGTGGAGTATTAAACAATATAATAACACAGATTCAACGATATTCAAGGATGAGGGTCAACAAATAAGATACAAGTGTTATGAGTTGATCAATTTGTGTAGGTTTAAACTAGAGTGTTTCAGAAAATTGTTAACATATTTTATGATGTTCAATCTATAATTGGGAATTACACACTAAACCATTGAAAATACCTTTGCATGGATTAAAGGCAAGCCCCATTTAGTTTCATAGGATCATAAGTCTGTGCTAGTTTAGTATGATTATCAGTCACTTCCATTAGTTTAGAAGGATAATCAACTAGATAATTCAAAAGGTATTGAAACTCAAAATATATATAGACATGGTCTCCCTAATGGGATGTACATTTCAGTAGTCCCTACATTCAGCAATGACAAAAGCATCAGAATGTAGGACTTGACTTAAAGCTTAACCTCCAGTTCACATTAAATAGTGATAAAATATAAAATTAGGAATATGTAAGAGCTAGTGACAAAGAATTTAAACATTTTTAGAACTCAATTGGTTCAAGAAAACAATCCAAGACTATAGCTGAATAATCTCATATAGTATCAGAAGTGTTTTTGATATTCAATGTAGTCTAGAGAATAGTAACTGGCCTCAACTTTAGACCACCACTTGCGAATTAAATAAGAGAAGTAAGAGAAAAATAGGGTCACGTTCTGAATGGAAAGTAAAAGTCTTTTTAAAAGACAAATATACTCTAAAATGCAATTTGTCACGACCGGGGAGCACCCCTAGATGTATCTCGCATCGTCGTCCTCGTAGAGGACTTAGACAAGCCCATAGAGTTCGTCATAACATTTCATATGTCGAGAATACGAAAAAATTAAAACTTTATGCATATTATGGTATACTTAGACCTCTCACTTACTTTATATGGAGTTTACTTAGACTCCTCGCATTGGAATCTTACATAAGCGTCTGGTTTAGTAAACATAATCAATACGTTAGAATTCAGCCTAATAATGTCGTCTCATAATAAACCATCTATAACGAAGTAGAACATTCGGGCATAGCCGTTAATACAAATTCATAATGCCACATAGGTCTTACAACAATATCTTCAAGAATAGGAAAGAAGTGAGTGTCTTTAGACAATATCAAAGCTACTAAGCTAGAACACGTGGCACCATCCTTTGAACTAGAAGACCTACGAAAATAGGTGAAATCCAAGTAGTCTTGCAAATGGCCTTCTAAATTTTAACGACAGCAACCTACATAATAGTATAAATATAAATAATATAGGTTAGTACATCCACTTGTACTAAGTATCGAAATATATGCACATATAATCTTTTAAATCATGATTAAAGGGACATTCTTTTCAACGTCATGGTAATTCACTTTTGAAAGCCTTCATGCACAACTAAGAACAAATACAACCCAATGAACACATTTTCATTAATACAAGTCCATATTCAACATAACACCAGCATCCTCATAAAGTCAAGTCAACATGGATATTATCAACATAAGGTCATATAAACATGAATAACTTCATATTAAGATCATATAAACAAAAAAAGTCCTACATAATGCCATAACAACAAAGCATGTACAAGAGTTCATATCATCATATCTTATAAGATCCTTACAAAAGTCGCTTCCCAATCATACTAGTGCAATGCTCATGTGAAGTCTCAGAACCCCACATAATCAAGTAAACCAAGAAAAGAGATCATAAGTAATTCATTACATCGTATAATATAGCATAATGAGTAGTCAACCCAAATCTTGCAATATAGAGCAATAACATGTTTATAAGTGAAACTAACATCATATAGGATCATCAACATATAAGGTCAACATATACATATAATTTACTTTATAAAAGCATAAGAACAACTTATTAGGACTTCCTAATAGGTCAAGTAGTGCAATATATAGGTAGAGTCCCATACCCCTACCTACACTAAGAAAAAACCCTTAAGTTATCATAGATAGAGTTAATTTCATTCATTTGATTAATTAATTTTTCTTCTGAGAACAATCACCTAACCGACAACAGACCATGTGAGATAAACATTGAATCCAGTGTCATCAAGTGCTACATTAAAAGAAGGTGTTTTACTTGAAAAGGTAGGACTAAAACATTAACATAGCATTCTAGGTAGATCCACTAGCTAGTAATCCTATTGGGGAAACATAGTTCAACAACTAGAAGACATGTGTTGGACTCTGCTTATGCACAATTGTATTATAGTCACTATCTCATGAGAACCCTTGGAAAATCTCCCTTCAATGGGGAGTCAACACCTCTCATTGTCATGTTCACTCGGTGCTAATCTAAAGTCCATTTTTGAAATTCCATTAAGTGATTCTTGATCAATAATAGATATATATATATATGTTATAGGAGACTAACCCCTATATAGAATGTCATTTAGCTCATTAGGCATAGGATGAGAACTTCCTTTCCGCACAAACCATCATTAGTGAGATCACATATCTTAGTCGTTAACACATAAGGCACACAAGAGGATCATCTTCAACCTTTCACCCTCACAACCTTACCATAATATCACATTCAATACAATAATATCATGCCATCATATCATCCTAAATCTAATCACATTTAATACTTTAATTGCACAACATCATCACCAAATACAATCCATCATTATTGAAGTAAAGAGTTCAAGATCACAAAATCTTACAAATTAGCCTCCATGGCCTTCATCAAGAATCTAAGACTCAATTAATAACAATTATCCAATAAACCACTCATCATCATCATAACATAGTGAATTAATCAATAACAGAGTGAAGTGTTTCAATACCATAACAATCCTTGAACATTGGTGGAGATAAATTTTAAACCTTGGAGCCCTAGTGACCTTGAATCTTGGTCTGCAGTGGAGCCTTTGGGATTAGAGAGAGAAAGTAGAAAGAAGTTGGAGACAATTGGGTTTGCAAAATATGGGGTGTTAGGTTATGTTCATGAGGTTTAGGTCTTTTATAGTCCCTTAAATAACTTAAATAGACACCCCTTAACCCTTAATTAATTAACTAACCAACTAACTAATTAATTCCCTAACTTAAACATTCTAATAGTGAAACAGACCCCAAATGACAAACCTTCGACCTACAGACCGTCACCTCATCGACGACCCCATACTGTACAACCGTTGTTTGCGACAGAGAGGTATTTTTTACCACTTTGAAGATTTGTGTAAGGCTGGACCTATGAGTACACCGACTACTCGTTCTTTTGTTCGTTGTTTGGCCACTGCCAATTTGACAGTTTTTGGTCAATTGCAATGGTCCTCGTAGGGTTGTCCTTAGGGAGTTGTACCCGGACGTTTAGACCCTAATAACATACTTCTATATATTTAAAACCATCTTACAAACTTTCACTAAATTACAACTCCTAAAACCAAATGAAACATGCTAAGGCACACTAGTGCACATTTCACACTTCACCGGACGTCATGATCGTTTCTTAACGCTTTGACTCTATTACTTCATAACTAGTTTAAATACATTATGTTAGGCCTATAAACAGTGTAATAAGTCTTAGTCCTTCATGTAAGGTTCTAGCTTAGGTCATGGACTTTCAGAGTGTTACACAATTGTACAATATTTATGAGTTAACTACCAACACTTACTCGATTTATCAGCTGTCATATCTCCAACTGCATCTCAACCACAATGACAATGAAGAATATTTTGGCACTACGTATATATAGAAGTTAGGATTCATAAAACACATGAAGTGAACCCAGTCTAATCAAATTGACTAATAGATCAAATCATGAAATTCTAACAAAAAAACATATCCAAATCACAAAATAATAAAAACATTGATATACAACTTAATCTTCATAAGTTTTATAGAAATGATAAATATAAGAATCTAAAACAGCAGATTCAAGGACCACAATGAACTTAGACTTTTGCATAGAGAAATCGATATTTAGATGTTTCTCAATATAAATTCCAGATCAGTCATACAAAAACTAATGCTACTTTGAATGATACAAACATGAAGTTAGAAAGCATGTAAATTAACTGCATCAATAAGCCTACTACCACAAAGAAGACTTTCCGAGAAACTGAGTGGAATAATTTGAAAAAGTACTAAATACCTTTTGAAGATCGAATCATGAGTTGACCCAGAAGATTATAGTGGATTTTGGCCTTTCATAGCTTGTGCACTACCCCCATAAATATGTGAAGCATTGTTAGATCCAACACACCCTAGCATACCTTTCAATCCAGGGTTGTATAAAAGCAATTGACTAAAAAAGTGTTGCGTTTCTTCTCTCATTTCATTCATTTCTTGTTTTAGAGAAGTGATTTCATTGGCATGTTTCTGTTTAATCTTGTTATCTTCAACATTTATTCAAAGAACTTGTTGTCACTTATCTACCATAGCACCTAAGTGGACCAAGTTGCTCCCTTCAAAACACTGCCATAAAAGCATTATCTACAGTTTCCCCTGAATTTTGGCGATTATGAAGTTCAGCCTATTGAATAAAATTGACATCCATATTAAATGCAAGTGCTTCTAATTTCTTTCCAGCTTAAATGAGTTTATGGTTCATTAGGTTAACTTCAATTGACATCCCTTTCAAACAAATTGTGCAACGGTTCAAGCATATTAAAATAAAATTATAGACCTCCCAACAATATAAAACTTTTAACCTAAATTAAAATAAATCATTAATCCACATTAAAAAACTTACTATTGCAACTTCAGTATCAGTCCAAATTTCCTTTCTCGTCTTGTACGAGTGACAATAAGCATTTCAAACTTTGATGGTTTCTCATTGTTTTATTTCGTTGCACACTACAAACTATATGAAAAGAAACATAAAAATACTTAATAAAGTGCATACACAAAGAATATCTATCATAAATACTTAACCACTGGTACCACCATCAACCACAACTAACATCTCATTGACAATATATAGCTTGATCTATTTGTGGAGGAATTTTCTTGATCTCTGTTCCAAGTTCTTGTTCAATTCTATACCTCACAGTTAGATAAATACAATCAGTATCATCATAAACAAGCACATAGAAACTTAATAATCTAGTATCAAAGAAAGGAACATAATTAATGCATACAGAGTGAACACAATTAATGCATACATGTGTTGCTGATCGTCTCTCCTACAAAAGCAATTACAAATGAGAAAATAGCAAATACAAATATATAAGTCAATAAGCAAGATCAAAGATCTGTTGTGCATACCCTGTGCATATACGTTTATGAGTTCTTAGGGAAATTCTAATTGATAACAATGTTAACTGCTTGAATATTTATTCCTCTAGCAAACAAATCTGTTCCATCAAGAAAGAACACCAAATTAAGAAATTAAACAATTAACAAAATAGACATTATATCACCAGAACACATCTTGATCCTCATAACATAAAAAGAACCAATGAGATTAGTTATGCATCATGAAAGATAAAGTAAAAATTCGTCATTGAAGAACTATGTGAGAATTACTCATTACAAAATAAAATAATGGATGGAATACCACGTAAGAGAGCTCAGCAACACCAAGACTATAACAAAATGGAATAGATATTAGTAAAGCCACACATTGAAGAAGGGAAATTCATAAACTTAATGTAGCATCTAGTTTAGTGCCAAGGTATTGTCCGCTTTGGACCTAACTGTCCAAGTCAAATTTCCAAGGTATTGTCCTCTTTGGACCTAACTTAAAGTTGAATTCCTGACTCCGTCTTTTATGGTCACTAAACATCAGATCACATTTGAATGTGGGATTTTGCAAGAGTGTACATTACCTTGGTCGTTAACACCATTTGCAGTACTTGTACTTTTGTGGTTTAACTTTGTTTTCGACATAACCAAACCTACAGGCAGAGGCTAACTTCTACGGTCTTCTTAACAATGAAAATCTACTGGGGTTAATTGGATATTGCGCAGAGATTGATAACAGAGTTCGTTTTTTATGAAATCATGTCAAACGGACGTTTGGAAGGTTGATTATTAACGTCTTCCAACTTTTTACATGTTAGCATAATGGGAATGTCAGTGGCAGTAAAAATCAAATCCATATCGTCAACTTTACCTATATGAAACTCTAGAAATCAATAAAACCTAAATCATATGACACCTTTTCCACTAAAGATTCAACAACACAATTGTAAGTCGCAACATAGATATGAGGATTTGCAATTTGCATATTTTCAAATATATAGCATAATACGAATTTGCAGATTTATAGCACATTTTTTAGATATATCCTACTTCAAGTCTACCTCAGGGTAAAGACCAGGGTCAGAAAGAGAAATATCCAAAGACACTCTAATTCATAAATGTAAATCAGATAGTAGTCACACCAAACAAAGCATGGAAAGTCACACAAAATAATGCAATGACTCTCTAGTTAGATCTCTATCTATGTAGGACAAAATGATATGTAATCTAACTTCATTAAGCTACCACATCACAAAATTTGCATAAAATAAGATAGAATTATCAAAGCAAAGTTATGAAGTTAAGATACATATAAGTTAAATGTGAAAATTCAAACACTAAAAGAAACCATGAAATTCTTTCCTCACAAGGTCATTACACAAGAAAATGCCTTTACGGCCAGGGGCAGTGAAACCTGTCTTGCCATGTCGCTCCCCCACATACACAAGGAGTATACGGAAATCATTATGCACTACTTCAGCATTAAAACTTTTCATATAGTGAAAAGATACTTAAAAAGCTATCTGTAAGGGTAGCTCTAATGTTTTTCAACAAATTAGCAATTGGATAACTTCTTGAGGAATCTACCGTATGTATTTGTACATTGCCTTATTTACATAAGAAAGGAGAGTATTAACTAATCACTAATGTTTTTTATAGACTTCTTTATGATTTCTCAACAAAGTAGAGATCCACTAGTATGCCCTATATTCTGTTCTCATTTTCTTTTTTCTCAAAATGTTAATATTCAACTATTTCCATCCTTACTAGCATAACTGAAGATACGAATTGCTTGACTAGCATTATTATGAGATGTAAGGGAAGAACAAAATAACGGTGGGAGAAGGCTTACATAGGATTAGATGTCAGCCTCCATCCATTTCAACTTCTGGAAATATGATAAATTGACTGGATTGGCAGAAAATTGGAAATCTATAGTAAAACTATGTTTGATGAAGATTATGGCAAAGTATATATTTCTCCTTAGAACTTGCTTCTATGCTCAAATTTTATAGACTCTAATGTTTTGTGCAGCTGTGCCTACAGAGTAATAATTGTGGCTTCTTCGCATTACTATAGTCTTGAAAACTACAGAGCTGAATAGTGTGATTCAAAATTTATATTATTAACGAAAACAAAAATAGACACTAAATCACCAAAATTGTTCTATCTATAGCATGGTTAAGCATTAAGTTTTAGAAATAGATCCAATAGAAAGCTCTATCCGCAAATTAAATGTAAGGCATTTATCACAAGTATCAGAAGCGGGTCTACATACCTAAAGAGAACCAAATGATATACAAAAAATTTTGATCTCCCATTGTTTGTTTGACTGGACCTCATCTAGTTAACCTAAGAAATATGCATACCATATAAAGGCACATATATCCACTAAACAATCCACAAACACATTAAACTACTTATAATACTAACTACATACACAGGTTTCCAATCATAAAACTTGTCTTAGAAAGAGAGATAGAAAGTCTTTAAAAATTATCACGGACTCTAACACATTAGCCGCTACTATGTATCTCAAATGATTAACGTTACGTGATAATCTAGACATGTTATTGCCGAAAACCATGAATAACATAATCTTGTTGAGGAATCATAGTTAAACATATTATCTACTTGAAACATATCATATGCACAATACTCATTAAAAACATTTTCCAACCATTTTCTACGGAGGACAATATAACAAAGCTGATGATTCTGTTATTGAGGAATTTGCAGAAGTGTCCATTCCAACACATAGATAGAGAGGTACTAGCATATAAACCATTCGGCATAATTTAAGTACATCTCCTACTATTTCAACAGCATACATAATCACTTCTCTAAAATATAATTGTCTACTCAATATTCCTAGGGCTAACTACGCTTGATATTCAGATTTTTGGTTCTTTCTTTCCCTACTTTGAAATTTCAGATGTAAGAACCCCAAAATAATCAATTCTTTCTAAACACAAAACAATTTTCGACCAATTGACTGTTTGCAAATTGGTAGATTTTCATATTAGTAAAGAATAAAATGGAATCTCGGATGTACGAAATCAGTAATTACCTTGACAAAATTAGTATAGGAGAATTAAAAGGTATCTCAACAATTCATTTCTTCTGCTTCCAATTTTCAATTCTTTTAACTTCAGTTCTTCGATCCCAAGTTCTTTATCTTCAGCTCTTCACAGTTTAGAGAAATTCGAGTTCCGAAGAAGAGAATCTTTAGTTCAGATTTTTAGTTCTTCAGCTTCCTCTCTTCAATCTTCAGTTCCGGAGTAAAAGATCTCAAGAGTAAAGTGTATGTTCTAGTTCTAGCAAAAGAAAAGTAAAGCGTATTTCAGATAGGAATGATGAGAAAGAGAATTTTTTTTTAATTATCTTTTTAATATTTTTTTGGCCAATAAAAATGGGAGGGAGAGTTGAAAATGATGGAGGGAATATAATATTTTAGTTAAAAATTTTAGGCCACACTTTAATGTGTTGCTTTTAAAATTATAAAAATAGGATACTTTAAATGTCTGGACATATATGTAAATAGTTGTTGCTATTTATTTCATACTATCACAGGCTTATTAAGTGTAACCTATACCATTAAAGGATACACTTTACATGTGTTGCGAATATTCATGCCATAAGTTAAAAATATAGGCTACATTTTAAAAGCGTTCCCAAAAATATTTTAGGTAACAGTTTACAACCGTTGCTCAGATTTAGTGTGGTCGTAGGCCTAAAATGTTGTAGTGGTCGTTCGCCCTCGTGGTTGTACACCGCCATTTGACAATTTTTGGGGCTAAATGTTGGGTCCGGCTCAAGGACCCTTAGGGTGGTCCCTGGGGAATCGTACCCGGACATTTTAATATTCAAAACACTATAATATGTAATCTAAACCTTTTCACCAAATTTGGCCTTTTTACAACTCCTAAAACCTCTTGAAACACACGAAGGCACACTAGGTCATTTTTTACAAATCTCCGGACGTGGTGGTCGTTCATCGGCGTTTAGCATCTAACACATCATAATTAAGTTCATTATCTTTTTTCAATCTTGGAAACTTTGTTGTAAGGCATAATGCATCAAATGAGGCTATAGACTAGGTCATGGAACTTCCAGAGTGTTACATGGGTACAATGGCTTTAGGAGTAGGGGATTTCACTAAGATGAATCCTCTAAAGTTTAATAGTTCTAAGGTTGAGGAAGATCCTCAAGTTTGTCAAGTATATAAGGTTTTGATAATCATGAGAATTACACCAGCAGAAAGGGGGGAGTTGTCTTATCAACTAAAAGGTATAGCTCAAATATGTTATAACCAGTGGAATGAAGAGAGAGAATAAGATGTGGGTCCTCTTTATTTGGAGAAATTGAAGGCCACATTTCTTGATAGGTTGTTCCCCTTGATATAAGGGAAGCTAGTCTGCTTGAGTTCGTTAACCTTTGACAACAAAGTATGAGTGTTAGGTAATATGCTCTAAACTTCACAGAATTGTATGAGTCTGCTGCATTAATGGTTACCAATTCAAGGGTTAACATGAGTAAGTTTTTTCAGTTATGTCAAATATTGTTGTTAAAGAATGTCGAACAACCATACTTATTAATAAAATGGACATCTCTCCTTTAATAGTGCATGCCATACAAATTGAGGAGGATAAACTTAAGGAGAAGTCTAGAGAGCTAAAAAGGTCTAACACCGTTGATGGAATATCTCACAAGAAAAGTCAGATGAACATGGTCGGCCTAGATTTCAGCAATGGTTTTCTGGTCAAGATACCTTTATTGCTCCATATAAGTTCAACAAAGATAGGGTGTCTAACCAAAGCCTCAAGGAGGTAATTGTAGTGGATCTTCATTGCCTATGTTTAATTGTATAAAGTGCGAAAGGAAGCACGAGGCTAAGTGCCTAGTCGGCATAGATGATTGTTTTTCTTGTACTAAGACTTTTATCAAAATGAAGGATTACCCGATGCTTCTGGCTAAAGTAAGAGAGGACATACAAGTTCTTCTTAGTGGTTTCGGTTCTAATGCTCCTAAGCAAAACTTATTCCATGCACTTAAGACTCATGGTGAAGAAGTGGATTCTTCTGATGTGGTTATCAGTATGTTGAATGTTTTCTAATTTGATTTTTATGCTTTAATTTATCCCAGTGCTATCTTGTCTTTTGTGACACTATATGTGGCTATATGGTTTGATGTTTTTCCGGATGTGTTGTTAGAACCTTGGATAGTCTCTACTCCTGTAGGTGATTCTATTATGTTAAAATGGTCTATAAAAAATTTCTCATTTCCTTGTCCCATAAAATTACTGTTGTTGAATTCGTAGAGCTTGTTATGTTATATTTTGATGTTATCTTGTGTATGGATTGGCTGCACTCACAATACACTTCTATTGAATGTAGAACTCGTGTACTCAAGTTTAGTTCCCAAATGAGCCTATCCTAGAGTGGAAGGGGAAATATTATATTCTTTAGGGTCAGATTGTTTCTTACTTAAAGCTAGAAAGAGGATTTCTAAGGGTGGAATATACCATCAAGTAAGGGTAAGGGATGTAGATTCTGAAACCCCTACTCTCTAGTTGATCTGCGTTGTTAATCAGTTTCTCAATGTCTTTCCAGATGATTTACTCGGTATTCCTATCGAGTGGAAATAAACTTTGTTATTGACCTTCATAAGATACATAACCTATCTATAATCCTATTTATTGACTGGCTCCGGTTGAATGTAAGGAGTTGAAAGAACAATTAACAGATTTTTTATAAGGGTTTCATCTTACCTAGTATCACTCCATGGGGTGCTCCAATTTCATTTATGAGAAGGAAAGATGGTTCTTTTCATATGTGTATTTACTATCATTAGTTGAACAAGGTGACTATTAAGAATAAGTATACTCTCACAAGGATAAATTATTTATTTGACCAATTTAAGAAGCAAGTTATTTCTCTAAGATTGACCTTTGATTAGGTTATCACAAATCGAGGGTGAAGGAAGATTAAATTCTGAAGACAAATATTCGGAGTCGGTATGGTCATTATGAGTTTTTGCTAATCTCATTTGGGTTGACTAATGCTCCAGTGACATTTATAGATTATATGAATAGGGTGTTTAGACAATACCTTGACATGTTTGTGATTTTATGCATTGATGATATATTGATCTATTAAAGGAGTAAGAATGATCATATTGTTCATTTTAGGAGTGTGTTGTAATTCATAAGAACAAAAAACATTTTTCAAAGTTTAGCAAATGTGAATTTTTGTTAAGGTCTATTACTTTCCTTGGTCATATTTTTTCGAGTAAGGGTATTGAGGTAGATCCTAAGAAAACGGATGGTTCAAAATTTGTCTTAAACCTCTAACTCCTTAAGATATTAGAAGTTTACTGGGTTTACCTTGTTATTACAGAAGGATTATTGAAGGTTTGTCTTTGATTGCCTCCCCTTTGACAACTTTGACTCAAAGAAAGGCTAAGTTCATGTGGTCTGAATGTTGTGAAAAGAGTTTTCAAGACTTGAATGATTGATTTACTTTTGCTCTGGTATTGACCTTATAGGAGGGACAAATGATTTTGTAGTTTATTGAAGCCTTGAGAATTGGGCTAGGTGTGTGTATCTGCAAAATGGGAAAGTTGTTGCCTATTTCTCAAGGCAACTTAATGTCACCACCCGCACCTATACCCTAGAAGTTAGGGAATTCTTAGGTCGTGACACGGTGTACTTGACCTCTCAGAGGTCTTGTGCAAGGCCTTTCGTATCGTTCATTGCATATACAAAAATGAAAAGTAGTGCAGAATTAAATCTTTTCACAACATTCAAATAGTCTTTCAAAATATCTTTATATAAAAACCATTGGAAATACTAAGTCACATATCAAATCTTAGACACAAGAATATGTAGGACACAACCCATACATCAAAATATAGTACTACTAAGTCTATTACAATGCTTCAAAATAACTAATGAGGCTTGAATAGCTAGAACATCACGAACCATTTTGCTCAAAATTGAAAATACAACGGTCCGCCTCCTCCAACATCTGATAAATCTTTATGGTCATATTTTTCTTCCACTGCTTCTTAAGATTGATTAGGATATTCTTTAAAATCATCACGGTAAGTAGAATTAAGACCAAGAAAATCTCGCATATAAGTTGAAATTCGAGCTTTAGTCTCAGGATTAGAAGGTTGACCAACTTCTCCTTGAGTATTTTCCGTAGTTCTTTATTTTATACAAAATTTTTGTTTCTACTTTTTTGATAGACTTGCACGTTTCACAAGTCAGAATTTCTTTCGGTAAAATTTTTCTGAAGTATCATAAAAAGTGTCAACAAGTGCTCACACCTCGTATTTTATAATCAGGATGTAGTAAAGTAGCATTTAAATAAATCTGAGAACTAGGATTTTTTTTAAAATGTTTCAAATCATACCTTCAATTGCAACTCTAAATTTATCTATTTTTTTATATTCAGAAAATTGAATTGAAAGAGCACAAATGTTTATTAATGCTGATGAAATACTAGGATAATAAATTCCAGAAAACATGGTTGTAGCATGATAAAAAAGTCTTAAAAATTCTAATAGTTCATTAGTTTCTTCCCAATATTCATCACAAATTCTATCTAATGGGTCAACATTATGAGCATTAAACACCATTTGTATAGGTCTTTTATATTGGTAAGCAACTGAAAATATTTCGTCAAAAGAATTCCACCTTGTTTTAATATGTTTTGAAATTTTTTTTGGTGGTAAATTCACATAGTAAACAATGCTCATTCAATTCCCTAATTCTAGAAGTTTTACTAACATGAAAATCCAGGCAACAACATATTAAATTTTCATGCAACCACAACCAAATAATGAAAGATCATCTTGTACAACTAAATTTAATACATGTGCAATACATCTAACATGAAAAGCTTTACCATCAATTGGACATAATCTAACTTTTAACATACTAGCAATGTTTGTATTATTAGATGCATTATCTATTGCGACATGCATTACTTTATCTGTAAACCTGTAATAATCTAAACACTTAAAATATTTGAAGCTAAATATGCACCAGTTTTTTCTCTACACATTTTTTATAACTTAAGATTCTTTTTTGCAAATTCCAATTATGATCAATCCAATGTGCATAGTTAAATAATCATGTCCATTAGCACTAAGGTCAATGTCCGAAGTTATACACACTCTACAATCTAATATTTTAAACAGACAACGAAGATATTAACAAAGTTTACCTTCATATACAAAAACATCAGATTTAGGAGTATTTCTTGCAAAACCTCTAAAAGCATGATTATAAGTTTGTTGAATATATTCAATAAAACCGGGATTTGAAGGAAAATTATAAGGTAAATCACAAACAGAAATCATTTTAGCTAAATTTTTGTGATCATTTTCCTTATTATATTTACTTTGTGTTAGTGGACCATCGGGGTTAGAAGGATTTAATGTTCCTTGAACTATATTAGAAGCCCCAACCGATTAATTAATGCTAATATCAAAATCATTAACTGAAATCCTTTTTTTTCTATCGGTTAATGTTTTAGCTTCTTTATATTGAATTGGCACAAAAGATAACAAAAGTCTATTTAAGCCCTCTGTCCCACCTTGACCCCCACCTTGTCTATGTTTAAAAGGTTTATTACACTAATTACAAATAGCAATATTCTTTTCCTTATTGAAAGTCAGAAATTGCCACATAATAGAAGTTTTAGGGCGTTGATACTTCATCTTCTCCCTTGTGGGAGGTATAAGCGGTGAACGTCAACAATTTTTCTCCGTTAAATTGGTAGTTTCATTTGGAACTTGTGTCATTGGACTAGTGGGTATATCTTCTAATTCCTCTTCTCCCGAATCAACTCTTACTTCTTCATCTAAATTCTCATCAAGATTAGGGTTAATATTACAAGTACATCGTTCTAAACTTTCATGATGGAGTTGAACATATGAATTAATATCATAAGAAGTATTATCAACATAAGTAGAATCATTTGTATTAAATCTAACTCTAGACATTGATTTAGATGAAATACCACTACAATTACTCTTATTTTTTTCCTTACTAGTTTTTTTTTAACAAAATTAAATATTTTAAAAATGACACCTTGTTCATTCTCTTTTCCTTTAGTGGTATACTTTGCTAGAACTCATATTTAATTATATATAAAGTGTAACATAAAAATAATAATAACACAAAAAAAATTAGAAAAAAAAAATATAAATATTATGAAACAAATGTACCAAACGCCTGAGAGGATATAGAAAATAGATGAGAAAAATGAGAATAGATTATTTTCTAAGAAATAATAAGGGATAGAGGGGTATTTATAATATTAAAATAGGTTAAAGTGTATTGATTATTACTTGAGGGTTTAAATTAAAGTATTAAAAGTAGGGGGTGGTAGGGGGTGTTGGGGAAGTGAAAAAAAAAAGTCATTTGGGGGCAAGGGACTAGCCGTTTCCCAAACGGTTGGCAACGACTCAATTTCATTTTTTTTAAAAAATAATTAGTAGGGGATCTCGCAAACCCGGTTATTTCAACCGGGCCGGGTCAACCGGGACTGAATGGTGAACTGGCCCCTGACCGGTCTCCTAACCCCCATTACCCCCAACCCGCGAGATTCTACGGGATCGGGTTCGGCGAGCCGGTTCTCGAACCGATCGCGGGACGGGGCGGGCCGGCCTGGTCCCTCTGCCAGCCCTATGGTACACTCTATCAAATATTATTATTGATACATTAACACTAATGTTTTATAATAATATCAATTTGTATCATATTCTTAGTTATGCATATGACGCATAACTATATTGTGTGTATAACATAGTTATGTATTATATGTTGTTACGTATCTGCAACACTGTTATACAACTAAATAGTGCATGTCATATTCATAATTTTTTACATGATATTTAACTATATCAAATTATTAAATTAATTATGTATTATATGTTGTTATGTATCTGCAGTACTCTGAGTAACACTTTAAGACATAGTTAAACATCTTTTTAATCCACATATATCAAATTTAACAAATTTCAAATTTTATTGTATGTATCAGATACATATCAACAAATCAGAGTGTTATAAAGCAATCATAAAAAATGTTATTGAGAATAATTACATATATTATTGTAACACCCTGTATTTTACGTGTACTAGTTCTATTTATATGAAACTTATAGATTTCCTTGTGGCATAGTTATGGACTTGGTTCCTATGAAACTAGTGACAATATAATAGGTTTAAAGTAAATTGTCCGGTAGATTTTAATGTTACCCGATTAAGTTGAAAACGATGTAAGTATTTAAACATGAGATCGTAAGTCTAAACTTGAAAGTGACAGTGTATATTAGTTTCAAGTTAAGTTATAGTTATTTAAGTCTAGAAATGAAGAAAAATATTGAGGTGCTTGCTTGACTTCACTTAAGCTAGTAGGTGATGCAGCTACTTAGAATTAGCGGATTGCATTTTAAGTCAAAATGACAAGTAGGTAATGCAGCTACTTATAATTAGTGGACTACATTTTGAGTGAAAAGGCCATGTAGGTGATTCACCTACTTAGAATTAGTGGAATGTATTTCAAGTGAAAAGGACAAGTAGGTGATGCACCTGCTTAGAGTAAGTGGACTACATTTTAAGTGAAAAGGCACCTACTTAAAAACTTGTGGTAGAAATTAAGGAGGTGATGTACCTTCTTGCTTAAAGTAAAGGACTATATTATTTCCCATTTTATAAAGTGAAAACGTCCTCTCTCCTTCATATCACTTATTCTCCAGAAAGTTACTCCCAAGGAAAGTCATGGAAGCTCCAAGAGTTCTGGTCTATAGCTTTTCCATTAAAATCTAAAGCAAACCTTTCACGACCCGAGGGTACCCCCTAGTCGTAACCGGCGTATTCAACCTCGAAGAGGTCTTATAGAAGCCTCTTAGAATTCATTCATCACATAGTATGACAAGTAGTGTGGAATCAAAACTTTTCACAATAAACTTAATAAATGGAGACTCTTTTATAAAACGTAAGAAGAACTAAGTCTCGGCACAAGCCATCTTAGACACATCTCATTATCATAGAGACATGAACCTTACATTGAAAGAAAGATACAAGTCTTATACAAATGTCTTTAATAAAGGAAAACTAGTTATAAGGAGTCTTGTCCTCGACATATGAGGACATACCCAAATATTGAGAGAATTCTACTTCCCTATCTTCAACTCTAAAGATCCCCTCACTTGCCAACACCCACACATTTGTAGAAAATATAGGAAATATGGAATTAGCACAATTAAGCACAAAGTATGACAATCATGCGAAAACATGCTTTAAAGAGGACATTTTAGGTGAAATATGATTTTTCATGCTATTGTGAATAAAACATCATGAATAAATTGTAAAAGACATAATGCAAGTCAGTCATCAACATACTAGGTAACGCTCCCATAATCCACAAGATATGACCATATTCATTAAGTAACCCATTTAACAATTTAGAACCTTTATCCAAGGTTATCCTAAGGCCCACCTAAGTAATACATGAAAAGAACGCCCATAAAACCTCTTCAATACACACCAAAGTGTTCCTTAAGACTATCAAAGATAACTATATTTCATTTCCAACACAACTCAACAAGTCAACATTCATTACAAGAGATACTAGAGTAGACACTTATGTATTTAAGGAATTCACATAAGGACCATCCCCTAGGATAACTCTAAGTTACACTATTGCAATGTGAAAGTAGCATCCCATACTACTACTCCCACTTAGTGCATCCTTAAAATCACCCTAGACTAGGCACATCACACTCAATAAGTTACATAACCTTCATTAACATTAGATGTAAGACCAACATGCTTCTTTACATTAGACATACAATTAATTTACTTCATTAACTTCATATAGAAACCCTTTCATTCATTAACATTACAAGGAGACACAAATACTCCCTTTAAATGCCTACTTGTGCAATGCATAAATGGCGTCCCATTCCAGTACCTACCTTAAGTAAAGAAAGACCTAGTTCATTACATTCTTTTGTGAGGGTAAGCTTTAACCGACATAAACCATGAGAGATTGACATGGAATCTCGATATTATATCCTATCAAATGAAGGATCCCCACTTGCCTAAGGTAGGGTCATTCGTTTAGCCTTTACGTGGAAAAACACTAGCTAGTCCTATAGGGGCACATAGTTAAGAGATAGGGAGATTGCTTCTAGATACTACACGTCTACTCACGGAGAGTACCCATCTCAAGAGGTTTCTTTTGGATACTACACCTCTACTCATGGAGAGTATCCACCCATTTCATATCCTCTCGGTGCTAAGCATTAATCCCCATAGAGTATTAGACTTTTATTACATTCATTAACTATTGGTTAAGGGATTGCTACTAAATACTCTACCTTTACTCATGGAAGAATACTCATCCCAACCTATTATTCATTCATTGGAAAGCTATTAGGAATATTGAGATTGCTTTTAGACACTTCACCCCACTCACGGAAAAGAGTCCATTCCAACTCCTCTCATTCAAGAATCACATGCATAACTTCATAATACATCTCTATACATATGCATCATAACATCACTTTACTTAACATTCAATTCCTTCAAGGCTATAATCAAAATCCACATACATATACATATACAATAGCTAAACACTGCCACTAAAGTGGACCATACAACATAAGAACTAGAACAATTTAGGTTAACTTCCCCTTCATCCAAGACATGATCACCCTTTCTTAATTCTCTGACAATTCATCATAATTAGGCTTTGATAGCAATCGATAACAATAGGAACTAACAATACTACTGAATTTAAGTGCAGTTCTATCAGCATGAAACCATTATCACAAAACCCACTTCATAATCTAATTTAGGAGATTTGGACAAAACATGGGTTCTTCAAGGAATTCCATTAATATCATATTATAAACCTTTATTCAACATTATTACATCAATATCATGACTTAGAAAACATTTTAACAATGAACCCATGTATAGAATAGAAATTGGGAAAATTGATCATTGATCTACCTTTGAAAACCTTTGAATTGAACTCCTTGAATGAGAGGTTATTCAAGACTGAAGGATAACCATACCTTAGTATTAGGAAGACCACGAAAATTGAAGAATAATCTTCTCCTAGCATGAATTTGACCTAAACCTTCAATGGTGTTTTTGAGAGTATCTATTTGGGAGGGAAAGGTTTGATTTTTGATGTTTGACTCTAAGTAATGGTTTAGTTGTTTTAATATACTTAAAATACCCTAAATAATATAAAATAACCGTCCCACCATTTATTTATCCTAGGATGGAATTTTATCGAACCACCCTTAGCTTGGCCATGATTTGAACAGATAGCAGGTGACCATTGACGGTTTGTCAATCCATTGACGCCCCAACCTGGTAGTCTATTAATGGTGACCGAGAGTTTAAAAATGGAACTAATCTCCGAAATTCTAAGTGTCAATCTACAAAAGGAATTGACGCCCTATCAATGCATTGATGGTCCGTAAATGTGCTTCATCAATGGTTGTTGTTTTGACAACTTTTTGGCAAAATTTTGGGTCCTTCTCAAGGCCCTTAGGGTGGTCATTGGGGAGTCGTACCCGGACATTTTGACCCTAAATACTACCAAATATATTCTAGGGTCACCTCCCATCATCTTTTACTACAAATGATAGACCAAAACAAGAACAACAAACTAGAACACACTAGCACACAAAAGACTAGTTATCAAACGTCTTTGTCGTTACTTGACGTTTGACTTCAAAACCACTCAAAGTAGACTTTAGAAGATATTTATAATTAATTTGGAAAGTTATTAACTTAAGAAACTCATGGAAGGCTCTAGTTCACCCTATTTTATTTTGAGGGTCGTTACGAAACCCATCGTTTTTAAAGTAGAAATTGGTTGAACATATCCTATGTTAAGGAACTAAAACGAATAATTTGATTTAACATCAAGGTAAGGGAGAGAGGACAACATAAACCTTAAATAATCTAAGTCTTAGCATCTAAGGTTGCTGTCCAGCAAGGTAAGTTGTGGAAGTTTTCATCCCTCTCTTGTTCTAGAATTATATGTAAAAGTTTGTGTGTGTTAATGAACCGAGATTGTTGCCTCTATATGGTGTGATCCTGGTGAATGTTGAGGAAGGATGTTCTTTTTGGGACATACATGGAGTGGAGTCCCCTTAAATTTTGATTGTGATCTTGTTTTGAGAATCTTAATGTTAATTGGAACTCACGATATGTTGATCGGAAGTCATGAGTTCATATTGCAATTTCCACATTGTGATGCTTAGGGACTGTTTTGTATATCCTAAAATAAGAGGTGTGGATGCATATGTGCAGAGAAGTCATGGGAACTGGTTAGAGGATAAAACATTAAAAGTGTAGATACATGACACATAATTTAGTGTTGCATGAGCTTACTTCTTGCCATCCCTTTGTATATTGTTTTCCAAACGTGTGAAGCACAAGGAGTTTTAAAGGACCTTATAAGAAGGTTGTATACTACCAGAAAAAGTTAGAGGAGAATTGATGGAAAGAACACCCTTGATGGTATCAATTATAGATTTATTGCCAAGTACTATTTTTTTCTTGATCAAGTATCCCAAATTTGTTGATCAGCTACTAATGCTAGTTTTATTATTAACTCCATTGTAGATAAATAATTTGAAATGAATATGGTTAACTCCTTGTAATTTCCAAAGTTGTGCAGTAAGCTATGTATGGATACTTGATTACCTATTTTTTAGCATGAATCCAACCCTTGTATTACAAAGTAAGCTTTCTAAGTACCCTTGATAGTGAATGGTTCCTACTCCCTATAGCATTAAAGTGAGTACTCTAATATGAGGTTATTAATAAATGTATGTGCTTACTCTACCAAATATTAGCATGCAAGGTTTAAACTTCTTTCAACGTCAAAATTCCCTTGGCACGTACTCCTCTTATATAAATCAAAATGATCCAAATTATACAGGGTAAATATGCTTATATGTTGGATATACAATCTGCTCGTATCTTGCCAACTTACCTCAATTTTATGTTCTATCATATATGTCATCTTTTCACACATTCATGTGCTTTCTTTATTGGTTATTATTATTCTCATTGTGTTAGACTTAAATGTTATCTCACAAGATCCCAACTTTCTCTATTGTACATTTTTATATGTACTTACTTGGAATATGTACTAGTTCTGAACTTGAATCTCCCATTTTGACCCTTGGGTCGAGTTTATGTAAAAACAAAGAGTAAATATATTAGTATGGACTAACCTATATAGTTAATCCCAAAGGGACTATATATATATATATATATATATAACTTTATAGGTACCTGAGATTTACATATTATTGGAATTCATGTTTTATGGTGCATTCAAGATTCACTATACTTTTTCTAGTATGACCTTCAAAAAACGACCATACATTGAATGTGATGTAACACAAGATAGTAATGAAGACAAAGTTGTACTCGGCCTCCTATTCCAAAAGATGAAGTTTTGAGGATATTTTTCTCTAATATAACTATAGTATTTATATTGACCTAGAAGAAAGCCAAGTTCCAATAGCAGAACACCTATTAGAAATATTAGGAGATTCAAGAAAGTAAATGGGGAAATTAATTGTATGTGCTTCAACACAAGTAAGAAATAAAAGCAGAACTATCTCACCCGTGACTTAGTGCTTAAGATAGTGTTTTTGTACTTATTATTGTAGAGTGGTTCTATGGGATATCTCGTAGTCTCCAAAGATGGTTCATTAAATAATTATACATGTTGCATGTTCTATAACTTATCTATGTGTATGTAATTTCCCTTTTGTGGATTACTTCCTAATAGGCTACCTAATGTCCTAGAGCGCATTAACTGTTATCCGCTTTGGAGCACCCTTGTTTATTACTATATGTTTTTGTAGGACCTTTCCCCTACATGTTATATATTGCAATGGTTGCTTTCCTCATGTCACTTGTCCATATTGTGTGGGTTCTTCAGGATAATTGATCTTATGACCATTTCTATATATTATACATGTAACATCCGCAAATTAAGATAGCTAGGAAGAAGCTTAGAAGTTGAAATATTCACTTTTGTAAAGAATTAAAATCTTGAAATTTTGTTAAGTTGGGGAAAAATGAATTTTTGGTCAACTTTGAACGTCCATAACTCCTATCTCATTATGAGTTAGAGGTAGTTATTGATATGGTTGGAAATCTCTTGGAGAGATATTTTCAACGCCGCCGAGTTTGCACGATTTTGATTTTGTATGAGTGAGTTATGCCTTTCGGAAGTTGAGCTGTTAAATTAAGGATAGTCCAATACGGATTTGGAAAGGGAAAAGTTTTCTTTTCCTTACCCAATTATTTTATTTCATTTTTGGGTAATGAATGTCTAAACTTATCCTATTCAGTTCATGCTTTTAGAAAAGAAGTTAGGGTTTTGAGAGAAGAGAAAAGAAGAGGAGAAAGGAGAAATGGAAGCAAGAATGTTCAAGATCCTCGAAGTTCTGCTTGTGGAATTCGTCAGGGTAATTCCTGTTAAGGCTTGTGAGATATTTTTGTGTTGATTTCAATCAACCACACACCAATTTTTTTTTAATTGAATAAAGTTTGAATAGATCGAATGAGGAACATTGAAATTCTAGATGAACAATGGTTAAATTTTTGTTGGACGAGTTGTAGTAGGTTTTAGTCGATTGGCTTCGTGTTTTCGGGTTTCTTTCCGGTCTAATCTATTGGGTATTGAGGTTATTAATGATTCTAAGTTATTGGTGAGGTAATATCCATGGAAGTTTAGAGATTAAAAAATGAGAAAAAATGTCAAAGGTCCCGTCTGATAGGACCTGGGGACCGCGCCTACCTGAGCCCCTTTGAGAAGTCTCTGTCTAACTGGCTCTGGTGGTCCACACCTCTCAGAGTGCCAAGGCTGCCAGGAGACCCCGTTCTTTCCCTATCTTCTTACTAATTCCATAGTGATGTACCTACAATTCCTAGTCGATTCCAACACTCTAAGGTACATCTAAACATCATGAAATTATCCATAAACAGGAATCATGAACCTTGATCCATAATTCATTTCAAGGAAAGTTAGGATCAAAGTCAAGGAAGTTAAAAAGTCATGTCTAAAGCTATGAAGTAAGTTATATTAAAGTTTCTTAAAGTTTTCAAGAGTCTTATTTAAACGTTTTAACTTTGTTTTAAGGCTCAATCTTAGAGTTAAAGAAAGAGTAAAAGTTAAAGTCTTTCCTTCAAAGAAGTATAGGGGGACTAAGTATTCCCTAATGAGTTGCTTAAGATCAAAAGTTTCAAGTAAAGTAAAGAGTAAAGAGTTAAGTGCATTTCTCAAAACATATAAGAGAACTAAGTATTCACTAGGAAGTTTATAAATGTTATAAAATTTAAGTTAAAGGGGAACCTAAATTTTCCCAATAGAGTTTTGAACAATAAAATTGAACATTGATTTCAAGTCTAAAAAGGGTTGAGCAAATTATCTCAACCTAGAGGAAGGAAGTTATTTTAAAATAATGAGCTAAAGTATATTTTGGGAGTAGTATTGAGCAGCGATGTGGGATGAGAGTTTAAATTAACTAGTTTCTATGTAGGACATGTAACTATCATGGGTGTTAATGGGTCATACTTTTTAGATGATCACGTGAATTAAGCCAGTGGATCCACTAGGATGAGAATGTTCAATGCAACGACAAAGTGTAGGATAGTTAGGCAGCGTGGGCGAGACACTGTATCACCACTTAGGCTCATAGTGGTGGTTGTCAGTTAGAGAAACTCCCATAGTAGTAATTGAATGGTTCCTCAAGGGGTTCTTGCTTAGTTTGAATTGGGGTATCAGACTATATTCATGCATTGCATAGGTAGACTTCGAGACGAAGCATGTTATGTATTTTACTATGACTAGGAATTTACATTACTTTATTTTGTATTTTTACATACAACTTAGAGTTTTTTTGTATCTCTTTATACACAAAGAGCTTACATCATTGTTTTAAACAACTTATCTTTATTATCCACTTGATTCTAAATTGCTTAATATTGAAATGAATTTAGTAGTGTTTTCATGAGTTGACAAGAGCCAAGATAAGTTCATCTTATTCTTATGAAGCTTAAGTTGTTGGTAGCATTCCAACTCGCATACTCGTACATTCAATGTAATGATATCAGTTGGCCTACATCGTATCATGATGCAGATGCAGGTAACTAGGATCGACATTGTGACACACCGTTGATCCAGTGAGCAGTTCACAATCACTTTGTGAGCCTCCTTGCTCTCCGGAGGATCCATTTTTATTGTTTTCTAGTTTAGTTTATTAGGATGTTGTGGGGTCTGTCCCAACATCCATCTTAGTTATTAGAGGCTTCATAGGTAGTAAGTCAAATGTCTTTTGTCATAAATTTGTTATTAATTTGTTTTCAGATTTGAGTTGCCATTTTGGCGAAGGTAAACGTTTATTTTTTAAAAATTTTGATTTCAGTTCCAGAGAGTTGAGTTAGGTAGTATCTTAGTCCTTGTATTAATGTTTTAAGTCATCCACTAAGTAAGTAAGTCAGGCCAAGGGTTTGATCAAGGACAACAATGGTCATTGGGTGCCGGCCACATCCAGGATATAGGCTCGGGGTGTGACATTACGTTCCTCATAACCTACTTTCTTGAACGTTATAGGCCTTATATATTTTATGTCCATGTTTCATGTGCTCACTTACTCATATTTCATATATGTACTCATTGACATGTTAGTCCACCTATCTATGCAATATAACACACTTGGTCAATGTGATTTGTGTTTTATAGTTCTTTTTCTTTTATGTCTACATTTTTATAGTTTACTTGCTTTCATATTATATATATATATCAGAGCTTTAATACTCATGCATCATGTGCTCATCTAGTCAATTTCCTACATGACTAATAGCTCATTCGCTCACACGCCACCCCATGAACCATATGTGTGTGTACACCAATATTCTATAGCCTAATGCCTGTATATTATGCTCTCCTTTTTGTGCTAATCTGCCTAGGTATCAAACCCAATATGACTTAGTTTTCTGTATATATTCCACTCTGTGTTTATTGACTTGAGTTTTGGACATATTTTCAAATCATTTCCTTATATCATTATGTAGTGAAGATTTTTACCAGAAAAGGTTGGGGATATATGTAAATTTTATCACATCCATAGATAAATAACTTAGCATAATGCTTATCCGAAGGTGCAATCTAAAACTTTAGATTTTATATTAAAAACTATTTGTTCTTACAAGATTCACCTTTGAAAAGAATCATATGATAAAACAGAAGGGAAAGTACAACCCCGATAGATTAGGCCTATGATTTTATGTGTTTGTTCCATATAATTTTGTTTCTTTGGGAAATACAATAGTTATTCTTGATTTTTAAGGCGCGGAAGATAAGCTCAAAAGGTGTAACCTTCATTGAAGTATTGTGGAAGTAATAGAATATAACACAAAGTACTTGGGAATAGAAGATAATAGAGATCCTAAATACCCCTCCTCATTCTAAACATCAACATAAGGATATGAGATCATGTGGTCCCCTTTTATCATAATAAATCCTACTAGCATTTGTTCATTTGATATTTCATTTGCATGTCTTGTGTTTAGCTCTATTAAAGTCCTTATTTGTATGAGTTCTACTTTTGTATATTCAGCGAATTACATGGTCAAGAAAGGGGATTAATTTGGCATATAATTATTATTTCATAAACCATATCTATTGAGATGTCATGCTATACTTGTTTATAAGTGTTTTGGGTTAGCGTATGGATTTTGGATAGTCCTATTTACAATGGAAAATCTCGCTAATATCTATATGAAAATCAAAGATTAACCGAATTATTAGATGCACCTATCATTTGAGGATGAATGATCATTAAGGGGAGGGGGTAAGGTGTAACACCCCGTATTATATGTGTACTAGTTCTATTTATATGAAACTTATAGATTCCCTGGTAATATAGTTATGGACTTGGTTTCCTATGCAACTAGTGACAATACAATTGGTTTAAAGTGAGTTGTCCGGTAGATTTTAATGTTACTTGATTAAGTTGAAATCGATGCAAGTATTTAAACTTGAGATCATAAAGTGGCATTTGAGTAAAGTTTAAAGTGAAAGTATATATTAATTTTAAGTTAAGTTAAAGATATTAAAGTCATGAAATTTAATAAAATATTGAGGTGCTTGCTTGACTATACTTATGCTAGTAGGTGATGAAGCTAGTTAGAATTAGTGGACTGCATTTTAAGTGAAAATGGCAATTAAGTGATGCAATTACTAACATTTTGAGTGAAAAGGACAAGTAAGTGATCCACCTACTTAGAATTAGTGGACTCCATTTTAAGTGAAAAAGTTCAAGTAGGTGATGCACCTACTAAGAATAAGTGGACTGCATTTTAAGTGAAAAGGACAAGTAGGTAATGCACCTACTTTAAAACTTGTGGCCAAAATCAAGGAGGTGATACACCTACTTTCTTAAAGTAAAAGGACCATAATATTTCCCAATTTATTCAGTGAAAATGTCTTCGAAATCATCAAGCTTATCGCATCTCCTTCATATCACTTATTCTCTAGAAAATTACTCCAAAGCAAAGCCATGGAAGATCCAAGAGTTCAGATCTATAGATGCACCAGTAAAATCTAAAGAAAATCCATCGTTTTTACTGTACAAGTTGGTAGAACATCTCCCATCTTAAAAATAAAAGTAAATATTTTGATTTAACATCAAGGTAAGGGAGAGTGGACAACCTAAACCTTGAAGAATCAATGTCTTAGCAAGTGAATTTTCTATCCAGAAAGGCAAGCTATGGAAATTTCCATTCCTCTATTGTTCTGGTTATTTGTAAAAGTTTGTATTTGTTAATGAACTTAGGAGTGTTTCCTTTATGTGGTTGAGCTTGGTGAATGTTCAGGACGGATGTGCTTGTTGGGAAAAAGATGGAGTGAGTCCCCTTAAATTTTAATTGTGAGCTTGTTTTGAGAATTTTAATGTTAGTTGAAGCTCACGGGACATTGATTGGAAGTCATGAGTTCATCTTGATATTTCCACATTGTGATGCTTAGGGAATGTTTCCTGTATCGTTAAATTAGGGGTGCGGATGGATATGTTCAGAGAAGTCATGACAGCTGGTTAGAGGATACAACATTGGAAGTGTAGATATATGATGCTTAATTGAGTCTTGCATGAGCTTACTTTCCGCCATCTCTTTTGTATACTGTTTTCCAAATGTTTCAAGCCCAAGAAGTTTCAGAGGACCTATAAGAAGGATGTATAGTATAAGAAGAGGAGAATAGGAACGACGAACACCCTTGATGGTATCAATTATAGATTTACTGCCAAGTACTGATTTGTCTTGATCAAGTAGCCCAAATTTTTTGATCATATACTAATGCATGTTTTATTATTTATTCTGTTGTAGATAAATAAGTTGAAAGCAAGACGATTAGTTCATTGTAATATCAAAAGTTGGGCATCAAGGTATGTAAGACTATTCTATTACCTATTTCTTTGGCATAAATCCAACACTTGTATTACAAAGTAAGCTTTCTAAGTGCCCTTGGTAGTGACTGGTTGCTACTCCCTAGGGCATTAAAGTGATTACTCTAAAATGAGGTTATTACTAAATGTACATGCTTACTCTACCAAATTTTAGCATGCAAGGTTTGAACTTGTCTCGACGTCAAATTTTCTTTGGAACGTACTCATTTTATATAAATCAAAATGATCCTAGATTACACATGGTACATATGTTAATATGTTAGATATACAATCTACCTGTATCTTGCCAACTTACCTCAATTGTTTATTACATCATATTTGTCATCTTTTCACACGTTCATGTGCTTCCTTTATTGGTTATCATTATTCTCATTGTGTTAGACTATAATGTTATCTCACAAGATCCCAACTTGCTCTATTGTACATTTTTATATGTACTTACTTGGAATATGTATCCGTTCTTAAATTGAATCTGTCCATGTTCTCCGTTCGTTCCACGTTCATGTATACCTCTTATTTGATATTAGTTAGTGAGTATGTGACTATCATATGGAGTTTGAATCTGTTGGTTGAATGTTAAATGTCTTCACTTTATGTTCTTTAATTTGAGATGTAAAAAATTCTTACTGAGTCATATATGTTCCTAAGTATTATGTTGGTGTCACATTTGCTTCCCATGTCATTGCTATTATCATAAGTTCATATTCATACGCATTCTACTATTGATCCAAAGTTAAAAATCTCAAAAACAATAATGACCACCAAAACAATAATCTCAAAAGAGATAATGATCATCAAAATAACAATATCAAAGGAGTTTTGATTATTCAAAGAACAATCCCAAAGATCAAAGAATCTAAGTGAAGCAATCTGCATAATTACGGGTGGCAACCGAGGGGAAAATGCCTAACATGGGTCGATCTCAAGTTGTATAGAGGGGTGGAAGCTCAGGGGCGAAAGCCTAGCATGGTCCAATACCAATTGGTATAAAAGCGTGGCAGCTCAGGGGCGAAAACTTAACATGGGCCGATCCCAATTTGTGGAATTATGAGGATAACAACCCATGGGTTAAAATTCCTATCATGGGTCATCCGTTTCTACATTGATCAGGATGTCATTTATATCATATGTCGTATAAAGATTATAATTCACGGAACAGTAAATAAGAGAATTTAACATACATGATTTCACAAGTATAAGCAAAGGTGGTTTAAAATCCTTATATATTTGTATTTGGTTTCACTTGATCTTTCATTTTACACATGGTTGTATTATGCCTTACATATTCAGTACATTCTTTAGTACTGACATCCCTTATTGGGGACGTTGCATTTCATGTCAGCAGGTACAAGTACTCAACAAGTAGACATCCCCAATAAAAGAACATGATACTCAATGGTTGTTGTTGAGCCCCACATTGATTGGGGGCTTTTCTGAGTCCTTACTATACGTATTTTCATAGTCGCACAATCATAGATTCCTGTAGAGGCTTTGTAGACACTGTATAACTATCATCTGTATTCATAGTTTCACTTGTTACATGTATTGGTTCAGCTAATCGACATGTAAAACATGTGTCCGTATGGTGCTTGTTCGCCTCACCTAGGGTTTGGGGTGTGACAAAAACATTATCTTTTATAAACTATAATGTTTTTACAATCAAAATAAGATACATATAAAATAATGTACTACTGCATAATTTATGGTCATGATATATAAATACTAATATATATTCAAGTGTAACAAATAAAATCATAATTTTAAATTATTTGAAACTGTTACGACTTCGTAAAGATTGATATCAACTTGGCTTGCGTGTTTTTAAAAAATCACATTTGATTTTATTTTCCCTTTTCTATAAATATAACTGGAAGGTATAATGTATTTGGGTAGATTGCTATGTATCCAGATGATACTAGTTTCGAGGGATTTTTGCAAATTGAAAAATAGTAGGACTATGATATAATTTCTCCTTACACTTTGTGATTCCTAATTGTTTTTTACATAAAATATACAAAATCATCGCCCAAACTCAAAACCAATTAAAATATGAAATGGGCATAGCCCACTTTTCTAATGATCAATCTATATATCCTCTCCTTTATATTCATCTCAAGTACACTTGCCGATTTTGCTTTTCCTCAATATTGTATTTGTGTTGTTGAAGGATCCATTCTGTTTGATCCCTTCTCTTGTGGGTTGTTCCAGCTTTGTCGACATTCGAGTTCATCTCCACATTCGGGATATCCTCTTAACTCTTTCAACTTCTATTTCTTTAGCTCAAACCCGACTTGTCATTGATGTGTCAGAAGAGTGTTTTTTTGTCTACTAAAATCTAAGGAGCTATACAATCTTAGGTTCTAGCCATGTGGAGTTCTTGGCTCTTCCCAACATGGTTAGCTGACCTCGCAAGCTTAAAGTCAAATGTAGCGTTACCCCACTTTATTTTTGGTGATGAATTTTGTGATCTATTGATGTTTAGAATATATAATTTAGCAATGGTAAAAGTCATTAATCGTTTTCGTATTTATCTAGGCTTCTTAGTATCAAATTTAAGTAGGCATCAAAACTATTAACATTTTTGTGCCTGTGTCTATGATCCCTCTAGTGTAAAGTCTTTTTCATGTTTTACAATCTTTCTTCCTAAAATAGGTAAATTTTTTAATGAAGTAAAAGTAACTTCTAGATTAGCAATGTAATCTGGCATGTTGTTACCATCTCTGTATATGAGTCAAGTTGTTACCACAGTCTTTGTCATCTCCTATTTCAAATCATCAAAATAATCTTCTAGATCCAAAAAAACTTTCTGAACTTTGTTAATAATGATAACAATTAATAATGAATACGATTCAAATATTAAAATCATCACCTTCTTATTAACATAATATTTTATTTCCTCTAGAATAGTCTCATTATTGCTTCTACATTAGTAGTAATACTAACGTTATCCACTTCAACATACATTAGATCACCAAGTCTACTCCGTAGGTAGGAATCACATGCACTAATACCCGAGTTCTCTTTGTGTGAATCATTTGTGTCGCACTTAAACAGTCCCTCTTGAGATAATTCTCATTTCACTATACAATAATATTTTTCAGGCTTGTAGTGTAACATCTCGCAATTTGGAATAACTAGGAAGAAGCTTATAATTGGAAAAAGTCAATTTTAGAAAGAATTAAAATCTGGAAATTTACTTTAGTTAGGAAAAAAACGAGTTTTTAGTCAACTTCAAATGTCCACAAATCATAACTCATGATCAGTTAGGTGTAGTTCCATATATGGTTGGAAATCCCTTAGGATGATCATTCCAACGCCTCCAAGTTTGCGCTATTATGAGTTCGTATGAGTGAGTTATGCCCTTTGGAAGTTAGGCTATTGGAATAAGGAAAGTCCAATCAGGGATTTTAAAGGGTTTTTTTGGTCTTTTCCTACCTTTTATTTCAATTCATTTCTGAACTTGGTCAGTTTTACACTTTTTGAGAAAGATTAGGGTTTTGGAGAAAGAACGCAAGAGAAGAAGAAAGGAAAATAGGAGCCAAGATCGTCAAGAATAACTTGTGGATTTCGTCGGGGGTGATCACTACAAGGTATGTGAGACTCTCATAGTGTTGGTTTCATTCACCCACGCGGAAAACATGTTTTTTTCAGCGCAATTCATCCTAAAAGACTTTGAAAGTTGATGTTCTTGACATGAATTCTTGAATTTGAATGTCGTTCTTGAATTGGGTTCAATTGTGGAGATTCTGAGATCTTTACGTTGTGTTTAGGCTTATTTTAAGTTAGATTCTTAAGTAAATATGTTGGGTATCATAATCTAAGATGAATTTTAGAAAAATAGTCTATTTTAGGTGAATTAGGATGAAAACAAAGAAGAAAAAGCCAGACAAAGGAATCGGTACCAGGTCTATATTGCTGAACTGTTCCCTCAATGAACAAAAGTTTCTCCGAGTAGCGGACAGGACGTGGACTCGTCTGTCTCAAATTAAATTTTGCAAATCATTATTTAGGAACATATTCCCGTCTCGGACTTGTTCCAAGATGGTGATTTCATAACTTTTTCTCAAGTTTAGCTATTTGAAACTATTCCAAAACATCATGAGGTCTTTCCAAACATAAATCATAATCCTTAAATCCATAATTCAGTTCACGGATCAATGAAGAGTCTATTCGAGTAAGAGTTAAGATCAAAGTCAAGAGTCAAGTCAAGTGAAGTTCATCAAAGTTTTCAAGGTCATTTACAAATGTGTTAGCCATGTTTTAAAGACTAAAAGTTTCAAGTTAAGGTAAGAGTAAAGAGTTGAGTTCACTTCTCAAAAGCTATGGGTAACTAAGTGTTCCCAGGGAATTTAAAAATGTTTTCACATTTGAGAAAGAAAGGGAACATCGATTCCAAAAGATATGTTTTAACATAAGTTTTGAGTATTTATCTCAAACCAAAGAAAGAAATTATTTTACAAACATATTAGCTAAGTATATTTTTGGGAGTATTATTGAAAACTGATATGGAGATGCGAGAACATATTAAGTTAGGTCTCCATAAATCATGTATCCATAATGGGTATTAATTGTCATGCTTTTTAGATGATCATATAAGTTATACTAGTGGATCCACTAAGTTAAATAGTTCTATATGACGACAAAGTATGGGACAGTCTTGCAGCGTGATGGTAAAAACTATGTATCACCACTTAGAATCATAATGATGGTTGTCGGTTAGAGAAACTCCCACAGTAGTAATACGCATTGTTCCTTAAGGGGTTGTGCTTAGTCGAAATGGGAGTTGTGACTTCATTCATGCATTGTACAAGTAGACTTTGAGAGGAAGCATGGTATGCCTTTATATTATTATTATGATGGGTTGCATCATGTTTTAAAAAAATTTCCTTTTATTGATAGTGCACTTGTTTTAAACATCTTTGTAATGAAATCAGTTCAGCTAAGTATTTATGAGTTGAGAAGATCCAAGGTAAGTGTTTCTTTCATAATCTGTTTCAATCCTATGTTGTTTTAGCATTCCAACTCGCATACTCATATATTCGACGTACTGATGCTAGTTGACCTGCATCGTATTATGATGCAGAAACTGGTAATGATAACTGGCATCCAGTGTACCGTTGATCTAGTTGAGAAATCCATAGTCAATTAGTGATCCTTCTTGCATTCCGGAGGACTTCTTTAGTGCTTTCAGTTCTTTTTAGTAGTTCATTTGTTAGGATTATTGGGAGTTCTGTTCCAACATCCATCTTAGTTTTAAAGGCTTTATAGATAGTAAGCCAGATGTTAATCACTCGTTATTTTCTTGTTATTTCCTTATGCTCAGATTTAAGTTGCCACTATCACTAAGTTAAATGTTTATTTTTAAAACATGATGAGTTCAATTTGAGGATTTTAAGTTTTTTAGCATTTGAAATCTTTCCTTAATTCTTTTAGTCTTCTACTGAGTTAAGTAAGCCAGACCAAGGGTTTGATTGGGGACCAACATTTGTCTTCGATTATCGGTCATGCCTAGGGAATGATAAACATGGTATGAGAGAACATATTTCAAGAGTCCTAGGGAATCTATTAAGTCGTGTATGTAGAGTATTAGTTATCTATGTGAAGCGTGCCACATCTATAATTAGGAGGTTGCAACATTAAGGAAATCATATCACTTTTTTCATACTCTTTTTGTGCGTTAAAATTTAATCTCTATGAAGTTTCTTTATAATTCATGCCTTCTCCTATTTTCAGATAATCATGCATGTACGAAGGATAGTCAAAAGGCATCCTAATAAGAGAAATGCCGAGGAGTAAAAGGTACCTAATGCACCAGAAGTGCAACCCAAGGAGAGATCACCCATGCTGAATTTCATGAAGTTGTCTGTAGGTTAAGTCAAGTTGCAATCTATTAAATTGCGCAGAGAAATGATTGACAGGAAGTGGATGATATTTCAAGGATTCGTGAGCTTTTAAGGATGAACCCCCCAAGCTTCATAGGTTGAAGTGTGACTGAGGATTCGGAGAACTTCATTGAAGAGCTGAATAGGATATTTGATGTGATGCATGTTATTGAGGCAAAGAGGGTGGAACTAGCTGCATACAAAATGAAGGGTGTCTCTAGAATCTGGTTGGACAGATGGAAAGATAATAGGCATGAGGTTGCACCCGTACTGAGTTGGGTTGTGTTTGAGAGTGCTCTTATGGGGCGTTTCATTCCTTGTGAATTGGAGAGGCAAATATAAGATATTTTCGAATCCTTAATCATGAGTCTATGAGTGTTGATGAATACAGTCTGAAGTTCACACAACTTTTTCGCTATTTCTCCGAAGTTGGCTGTTGATATGCGGAGCAGGGTGAATCTATTTGTTGCTGGGTTATCTCATCAGTCAAGCAAAGAAGGCAAGATAACTATGTTGATAGGGGATATGGACCTAGCAAGACTTATGATCTATGTACAAAAAGTTGAGGAGGACAGGTTAAAGGATAGAGAAGAGTTTAAGAATAAGATAGCTAAGATATCAGGGAACGAGTTCACGTAACAAAAGGGGAGTGCCAACAGGTCATCCCTCGAATAGGAATAGAAGGGACCTGCTCTATCATCTACTAGTACAACAGCACCTAAGAACAAAGGTGAGTACAATGGTCAGAATTCTCAAGGTTTCAGAGCTAAACCTATATATTCTCAAGGAAGTATGGGCCTAAAGGGTAGTAAGGCTCCTGCATGTTCTAGATGTGGTAGAAACCACCAAGGTAAGTGTCTTGATGGGCTGAAAGTTTGCTTCAAGTGCGGAAAAGAGGGTCACTTTTTGAAAAAGTGTCCAAAGAAATGCAAGGAAATGGTACTTGTGGAGGAACAAATCACTTATATTTTGGTGCTTGTCACCAAGAGAAAGAGAACTCCCCAGATGTTATCATAGGTTTGATCAAAGTCTTTGCTTTACTTTTTATGCCTTTCAAGAACAAGGAGAGAGTTTATCTTTTTTATAACTCCATATATTTCGATGAACTTTGGTATTATTGCTGAGCAACTTAGTGAACCATTCAATGTTTCTATACTTATTGGTGATTTTATTCTAGTAGACAAAATCTATCGACATAGTAGATTTCAATTGTCATTCTTGGTAAGGAATTGTGTCATGCCTGTAATCCTTAGTTGATTGTAGGACTCGAGTTGTCAAGTTACAATTTCCAAATGAGATAGTCTTAGAGTGGAAAAACAGTTCAGCAGTACCTAAAGGTATTTCCATTTCGTACCTTAAGGCAACGAAGTTAGTTTCCAAGGAGTGTGTCTATCATTTAGTCTAAGTTAATAACTCTAGTGTTGAGATACCTCCTATTAAGTCATTTTCAATTTCAGTAGTAAAAATTTATAGAAGTCTTCCTAGAGGATCTACCCGGAGTCCCTCCTGAGAGAGAAATAGAATTCATCATAGACATCATTCAAGATATTCATCCTATCTTTGTTCCGCCATACAGAATTGCACCAACAGAGTTGGAAGAGTTGAAAGAGAAGTTGAAGGATTTCTAGATAAGGGTTTATTTGACCAAATTAACTTTGAAGACAGCTAAGTTTTATTGGTCTGAAACTTGTGAGAAAAGCTTTCAGGAATTAAAAAGAAGTTGACTACTACCCAATTTTGACTTTACCGAAAGATACTCAAGGTTTTGTGGTGTATTGTGATGCATGTAGAGTTGTTCGGATTGTGTGTTAATGCAGAATGGCTAGGTTAAAGCTTATGCCTCTAGATACTTGAAAGTTCATGAGAAGAATTACCCAACCCATAATTTAGAGTTGGCAGCTGTAGTATTCTTTTTGAAAATGTTACTTCGTTATCTTTATGGTGTTCAAGTGGATACGTTTATCTATCACAAGAGTCTTGTATTTGTGTTTAGTTAGAAAGAGTTTATTCTTAAACAAAGAAGGTGGTTAGAGTTACTCAAGGATTTGACATACGTATTCTTTACCACCCATGTAAGGCTAATGTTGTTGTCGATTTCTTAAGAAGGTTGTCTATGGGTAGTGCCACACATTTTGAATAAGGTAAGAAAGAGTTAGAAAAAGATGCGCATAGATTTTCACGAGTAGAAGTTCGATCATTAGTGTCAGAAGTAAAAAGCGAGCACTTGAATTAAAGGCAAATGTTCATAAGCAAAAAATGATGGCTTTTGAAGAAGGGGGAGATGGTGTTTTGAGGTATCAAGGTAGATGCATAATTGATTTCAAGGGTAATATGGATGATCACCTATATCACATTGAGTTGCTTACAATAATAGTTACCATTCTAGTATCCAAATGACTCCTTATGAAGCTCTTTATGTAAGAAGATGCAGATCTCCTTTGGGATGGTTTAAAGTTGGTGAAGCAGGGTTGATAGGACTAGGGTTAGTTCATCAAGCTATGGAGAAAATAAAAGTCATTCAATATTTATTGGAAACAAAGTAGAGTAATCTAAAATCCTACATTGACGTTAGGAGAATGAAGTTAGAGTTTCAGGTAGATGATTGAGTTACTTGAAAAGTTTCATCCATGAAGGGTGTTATGAGGGGAATATCACTCCCAAGTACATTGGTCCTTAGAGAATATCCAAGAGGATTGTCATTGTAGCTTATGAGTCGAGCTACAACAAGCGTTAGCAACTATCCATCTGGTGTCCCACATCTTCATGTTGAAGGGGTGCATGGGAGATACTTCACTTATCATAAAAATTGAGGATATTAGTATCAAAGATAGTTTATCTTATGAGGAGGTTCCGGTTCATAACTTAGATCTCCAAGTTTGCAAGTTGAGAACAAAGGAAGAAGAATAGATTCAAAGTTTTGTGGAGAAATCAGTTTGTAGTTTGTAGAGAAGCCACTTGAGAAGCTAAAGAGGATAGGAAATAGCATCGATTCAAAGTTCTTGGCATTGATATTAAGTTGGAATGTTGAAATTGCATTGTGCTTGTTGGGTGTTTGAACTGTATATTTGATGTGACGCCTTCCGCCTAATAAGAGTGAATTGTAACATCTAGCAATTTTAAATAACTAGGAAGAATATTATAATTGGAAATAGTCATTTTTGAAAAAAATTAAAATCTTGAAATATACTTAAGTTAGGAAAAAGGGAGGTTTTTTGGTCAACTTCAAACAGCCATAACTCATAGCTTAGGATGAGTTAGGTGTAGTTCCATATATGGTTAGAAATCCCTTGGAATGATCTTTCCAACGCCAACGATTTTGCACGATTCTGAGTTCATATGAATGAGTTATGCCCTTTATAAGTTGGGCTGTTGGAATAGGAAAGTCCAATACAGATTTGTAAAGGGTGTTTTGATGTTTTCCTACCATTTTATTTCAATTCATTTTTTGAAATATTATTAAGGTTCTAAACTAATTTGGTCAGTTTTACACTTTTGGAGATAGGTTAGGGTTTGGAGAAACAATGCAAGAGAAGAAGAAAGGAAAAAGTAGCCAAGATCGTCGAGTTGGTCAAGAATAACTTTTGGATTTCGTTGGGGGTGATCCCTAAAAGGTATGTGAGTCTCTCATATCCTTTGGTTCGTTCACCCACACTCCATACATTCTTAGTTCACCGAAATTTTACTTAAAAGAGTTTGAAAGTTGATGTTCTTGACATGAATTCTTGAATTAGAATGTTTGTTATTGAATTGGGTTGAATTATGGAGTTTATGACATCTTTACATTGTGTTTTAGGTTTATTTTGAGTTAGGTTCTTGAGTACATGTGTTTGGTATCTGAATCTAAAATGAATTTGAGAATAATAGTTGAATTTAGGCGAATTGGGGATGGAGAACAAAGATAAAGTTGGACAGAGGAATAAGTACCAAGTCCGCATCGAAAACCTGTTCCCTTAATGAACAAAAGTTTCTTCGCATTGCAGATAGGACACGGACTCGTCTGTCTCAAAATTAAGTTTCACAAATAATTATTTAGCAACATCTACGCATTGCGGAATTGTTCCAAGACAGTTATTTCGTAACTTTTTATCAAGTTTAGCTATTCCAAATCATTCCTAAACATCATGTTGTCTTTCCAAACACAAATCATAATCCTTGAATCCATAATTCAATTCAAGGATCAATTAAGAGTCGATTCAAGTAAGAGTTAAGATCAAACTCAAGAGTCAAGTCAAGTGAAGTTCATCAAAGTTTTCAAGGTCTTTTACAAATATTATAACCATGTTTTAAAGACTAAAAGTTTTCAAGTTAATCTAAGAGTAAAGAGTTGAGTTCACTTCTAAAAAGCTATATGGAACTAAGTATTCCCAAGGAATTTAAAAATGTATTCACACTTGAGAAAGAAAGGGAACATCGATTTGAAAAGATAAATTCAAGCTAAGTTTTGTGTAATTATCTCTAATCAAAGAAAGAAGTTGTTTTAAAAACATACGAGTTAATAATATTTTAGGAGTAGTATTGAGCACCGATATGGGGATGCGAGTTCATATTAACATGAGTCTCCATAAACCATGTAGCCATCATGGGTATTAATGGGTAATTTTTAGAAGATCACATAAGTTAAGCTAGTGGATCCACTAAGTTAAGTAGTTCTATATGACGACAAAGTATGGGATAGTCTGGCAGTGTGATGGTAAAAAAATGCATCACCACTTAGGCTCATAGTGGTGGTTGATAATTAGAGAGACTCCCACACTAGTAATTACATTGTTCCTCAAGGGGTTTTGCTTATTATGAGTGAATGTATGATACTTCATTCATGCATTGCACTAGTAGACTTTAAGACGAAGCATTATATGTCTTTATGATATTATAAATATGAGTTGACATCATGTTTTAAACAATTTTCCTTTTCTCTATGTTACACTTGTTTTAAACAGCTTTATAATGAGATGAGTTCACTTAAGTATTCATTATTTGAGAAGAGCCAAGGTAAGTTTTTCTTACGTAATCTCTTTCAATCCTATGTTTTTTTTAGCATTCCAACTTACATACTCGCACATTTAATGTACTGATGCTTATTGGCTTGCATCATATTATGATGTAGACACAGGTAACGAGGATCGGTATCCAGCACACCATTGATCTAGTTGAGCACTCCTGAGTCAGTTGGTGAGCCTCCTTATATTTTCAGACGAATCCTTTTATTGCTTTCAGTTCTTTTCATTATTTTATTTGTTAGGATGATCGGGGGATTCTTTCCCGATATCCATCTCAGTTTTAGAGGCTTCATAGATAGTAAGTCAGATGTTAGTCATTTGTCATTATCTCGGTATTTCCTTATGTTCAGATTTGAGTTGCCACTTTGGCTAAGTTAAATGCTTGTTTTAAAAACATCATGAGTTCAATTTGAGGCATTTAAGTTGTTTAGCATTTGAAATCTTTTCTTAATACTTTTAGTCTTCCGCTGAGTTAAGTAAGCCAAGCTAAGAGTTTGCTTCGGACCAACAATGGTCTTCGTGTGCTCACCACACCTAGGATGTAGGCTCGAGGCGTGACATGTAGGCATCTAACATGTTGCCCCATGAGTCTTTCCATGGTATCCTTATCCATGGAAACTTACTTTGTTCATCATAAAATGAAATGTTTTGGTGAGCACTTGATAAATAATATACATATCAATATGTTTCCTACCATTTGTTCTCTTTCATAGGACTCATGTAATCAACACATGTAGCACCTTATATATCTCACTGAATTTTCATGGTTCCTGCCACCAAATCATCATAACATGTGGTAAGGGTTAGAGGCGAAGAGGAAAGTGAATTCCATAGATCCGTTTGGAAAATTGAATGAGTAGGGATCACTTGTTGCACTTCCTACCCAAGGTCCAGTGTAGGGTACATCTCCATAAGTCTCCTTGTAGTTGTATTTTTCCTCTATCATACTTGTAAAATTTGCAAAGTACTTCTATAGCTTAACCGTATGGACCTGTAAGAAATAAATGTTCCATGATCTCTTGATGAAATTGATCACAAACCAACATTTGGAGACCATATTATTCCTCATTCTCTATAAATTATTGTTTGCAAGGATTTTTTCTTTCCATAATCCCTATAAAATGTTACTAATTTTAAAAAAAATTCCCTTGTTTCATAAGAATCTAAGTACCGCCCTTTTCTCTCTTTGTGTCTCAACAATTCTCATGGAAATTTTAATACTAAAAGTGTCACTTGTATTATCCATCCACCACGTCTATCTCTCACAAATAATTTAAGTATAACCATGTAAGAGCCTCATGACATCAAGAACTACATCTTACTTTTATTTTTACCAATTTGTACTATACTAAATCCAACCTTTCCAACAGAGAGTACATACATGTCCCTGGAAACAAAATTGTCATCAATACCCAGCATAAACACTCTCATAGAGATTGGTAGGAACATAAAGATCCACAAAGCACCACTGTTTTCAAGCCTTTTAGAGGTCCAAGTAGATGACCTGCAACCTTTGAAGTATTAGGACTTTATCAAGAATTAAGTGATAAAGGGTTATAAAGGTATTTATGAGAAGAGTTGGATGGACTCTAAGGTAAATGGCACATTGCTATGACTCCGAAAGTGTCTAAATACCATAAATCTTAGAAGAGTTAGTTCCACGGGACTCTTCAACACCATGTATAAGTTGATCGTCAATATTATTTTCCATAAATCAAACTCTTCCTCTCAACCATCTATGGACATATCCAAACCAATTTTCTATTTGGAAGAAGTGCTAACGACAGTGACCTCATTGTTTAAGAATACCAAGAATGAAAGGAAAAAGGGTAATATAATGCTTGAGTTTGACTTGGGAAACACTTTTGTATGGTTTGAATGGTCTTTTATCAGAACTATCTTTCATAGATTCAACTTTCTCACCAAGCTTGTGGCCCTCATTACGTCCTGCATTCCTCCCCTTCTGTTGTTGTCCTTGTGGATGATGCAAATACTAATTACCTACTCTCCACCAAATGCACTAATTTCGTCATGATCCTGAGGTACCACCTAGATGTAACACGGAATAATTGATCCCGATGGGGTCCCACACAAGCCCTTAGCATCATGAATATTAGTCCATAGAAATAATACGAGATTTAAAACTTTTACAATCAAACTCAACTTCCTTTTTCATAAATGAATATAAGAGTCTAGACCTTGTCTCAATTACCATCTAGTAATAGAGAATACAATAAAGGTCCAAGCCCTTTACAATAAAGTCTTAAAACATGGATAAAAATAACATTTAGTTGAAATCATGCCTTTTTCAAGTTTAGAGGTCATCATGCACTTTTAGGGAAATTACATAGTCAATACATACCATATGCAACCCTAGGCTTCCATAGTCATGCATAACTTAACTTGACCTTATACATAGTCCACACTCATTAACAAGGAGAAACTCATGTTGATATCTTGCAATAAGTAACATCATTCATGGTAAAAATTCATATTATGTATACATGGATTCACATAACTTCATATCATAAGGGAACCACACCATATCCCCTTTATGAATCAACTTGTGCAATGTACAAGTGAATTCCCATTCCCCAATCACACTAATCAAATCTCATTAAGAAGTCATAGGTATAGGGCATATTCATGTACATATTCATGTTCATATTTATAGTTCATAGGCATGGTTCATATTCATGATACATATTCATGTAAAGCATGCAATTAACTCATAAAGCATAATGTCATCAAATCACAAACCACAATCACTCTTAAAGATTACTTAAGCAATGTTTAAGTGAAGTCCCATACCCTCACTCAACTAAGTCAAACCCCTTAAGTAATCATAGTATGTCACGACCCAAAACCGGGGCCGCGACTGGCACCCACAATTTCCCTCCTATGTGAGCGAACCAACCAATCTAACCCTTATCATTTTAACATATATCAACAGAAAATAATGCGGAAGACTTAAACTCATTAAATAAAACAAATCAACATCTATTAATTCCCCAAAATCTGGAAGTCATCATCACAAGAACATCTATCTCAAATT
>NC_028644.1:13034513-13047587 GCF_001406875.1 Solanum pennellii | reverse complement strand
TTTTGTCTACTTTGCGCCGCTAGAAGCTTTTCTTGAATGCCCTTCACCTTATCTAACGAATCCCTCAAGAGGTCAGTACCCCAAGGTCTAACCTCAAATGCATCAAACCACCCAATGGGAGATCTACACCTCCTCCCATACAATGCTTCAAATGGGGCCATATCAATACTGGAATGATAGCTATTATTGTATGAAAACTCCGCCCAAGGTAAGAAGCTATCCCAATGGCCACCAAACTCTATCACGCATGCACGAAGCATATCCTCCATAATACAACAATAATCCATTATTACAATCATAAATCATCACAATAAAACATTATAAACCATAATTAAATCATTGAAATCATTTTGGAAGAAGACCCATGTTATAGAGTGAAACCCTAGGTTTTGGGGGGAATTGGAAGTCTTAAAACATAATTTGAAGGGGTTCTTTGGCTGATAGCATCCCAAAGAAAAAAATCATCCATACCTTAGGTTTATTTCCACAAGAAATTGGACAAGAAAGATTAATTATTGAACCCTTATCTTGACCTTGACCTTGACCTTATTTTTCAATGGAGTCATAGAGAGAATTTTTGGAGAGGAGAGATAGTTGGTAATTTAAGTCTTGTGAGTTTTGATCAGTTGTAAGGGTATTAATGATTTTAAAAGCGTAAAATATTTATAATAAAACCGTAAAAATGTCCCCTAACACTAACTAATTAATTAGAAAATTACCAACCTAATCTTCCTAATAGTTGAAACTAGCTGAACTTCAGGTGTTACTTACAAAACCTCTCCCCACGGACTGTGGATGGGTCACACTGTCACGAACCAAGACTACACCCTGGACGTGACCGACACTCAAAGACAATTGTTGGGCCCTTAGTAAACCCTCATCATGTATGACTACAAGCGGAAGTCTAACTTAAGCATACAAAGCTTCAAAAAGTGAAGTAAAATTCATAAACTCAACATTAGAAGCATTAACTCAAATGAACAACTTGAATAAAAATAATATATTAAACTATCCATAAAATAGATAACTTTAATCTTTAAAACATGTAATAAATAAATGATTAATGAAGACTCCTCAACTCTACTCACTATATATAAAGCATCTAAGTGATATAGATAGAAGTCGAGACAAGGCCAACGACCTCATGGCTAAACTTAAAAGTAAATAAAATCCTCCAAAAGCAAGGAGTCTCACCATAGCGAAATCAAACTCTCGGATGTATCAACGAATATTGTGTTGATGATCATGTATACATGTGTCTGCATCATCAAAAGATTTAGGCTAATTGACTTTGTATGTGGAATGTACGAGCATGTAAGGGGAATTCTAATGCCCCACATAAGCTTGATACAAGAATAAAAAAGGAAATACTTAGCTTTTTAAACTCAATTCAAATCAAGAGTAAGATACTCAACTTAAAGATTAAGAAATCAACTCAAATATTAGATACTCAACTTCAAAGATATGATACTTAAGTCAATGAAGCACAAATGAACTCAAGATATCAACCTAAGGTACTCAACTCAAAATACTTAACTAATCTCATTTCGATATAAAGCAGTTTAAAACAAGTGCAACATAAAGAAAATCTATTTAAGAACATGATGTTAACTCAAGATAATAATATCATAAAATGCATATTATGCTCCCTCTCAAAGACTACTTGTGCAATGCATGAATGTTGTCACATACCCCCATTCATACTAAGAATAACCCCTTGAGGACTCATGTAACTAATACTATTGGTGTTTCTCTAACCAACAACAAAACTATGAGCCTAAGTGGCGATACATCGTCTCGCCCTCGCTTCCACAACTATCCTATACTTTGCCGTTGCATAGAACATCCTCAACCTAGTGGATCCACTAGTTAAACTTACGTGATCATCTAAAAAGTGTTAAATGTTAATACCCATGATGGCTACATAGTTTACATGGGGACTTGAGTTATCTGAACTCTTATTCCCACATCGGTTCTCAATACTACTCCCAAAACATACTTTACCTCATACTTTTAATAAAAGACTTCCTTTCTTTGGGTTTAGATAATTTATTAAGCCCTTTATCTTTCAAAAGCTCTTTTTGGAATCAAATGTTCACTTTAATTTCAAAACTCTTTTGGAACTCTTAGTTTCCTTTTAACTTAAATTTGAAACATTTATAAACCTTTAGGGAAAACTTATTTCCATGATAGCTTTTGAGAAATGAACTCAACTCTTGCTCTTTTCTTAAATTAAAACTTTATATTTTAGGGAATACTTAGCTTCCATACAGCTTTTGATAATTTAACTCTACTCTTTATTCTTTCTTGACTTGAACTTTAAGTCATTAAAACAAAGTGAAAAATTTTGTGAAAGACATAAGAAGACTTTGTAAACTTTACTTTGACTTGCTTTTTAACTTCTATACTTGACTCTTAACTTTCCTTGAATTTAAGTATGGATTCAAGGTTCATGATCTCATGTTTATGGATGATTTCATAATATTCAACTTGGAGAGTTCATGCGGAATTATGAGCATGAACTACTCAACTCAAGGACTCAAAGACACTTCTTATCTCAAGATTGATCGACTTATAGGGTTCATGCAGAATTATGTGCATGAACACATACTCAATTCAAAAGTCTACATAAATGCGTGGAACTAATGATTACAACTCTTATCATTCTCTTACACACTTCCTCCAATTTTAGCTCTAATAATTAGTTGATCTCAAAAGACTCATAACTGAACTCGAAAGCTTTCTTGAACCCTACTCTTAACTCTCTCTTGAATGTGAATTACGAATTCAAGAGTTGGTTCATGATATGAAGGATCTTAGGTGATGTTGTTGACTCATGACTACATACTCTTCACTCTTATACTCACTTGCTTGAGTCTCAAAACAAGTTACGAGAAGTTGTAGAAGACTCCTCAAAAGGACATTATTAGAACGTTTGAAAGTATTCTCAAAAAATTAAATCTCCATTCTACCTTGAATTTGAATTATGAATTCAAGTTTTGATCATGTTAGGACTGATTTTAGGTGTTTACGAGTAGCTTAGATTAGTTAGAATCGAAAAGGAGTGAAGGTGCACTTTTAACAAACTCAAACGGAGCAACCGGAGGCAAACTGGACTGGGAAGACGACCATGGGTGTATGGTTGGCGCGCGGCACCAACCCCTGACAGACAGAGATGGGTTTGGGGCGCTCAAGCAGGTGCACCGCGCCACGCCCCAAGCCAGAAACTTCTGCCGAACACTTTTGCTCGTCTTCTTACCCTAAATCTCCTTAACTCGAACAGTTTCTTCCCGAATCATTTTGATTTCTTTAATTAACTTAATTATGCTCTAATATACTGGAAAAAACACTAAAATTACACAATTTTATCACAATAAATCAACAAAACCCCAACACAACAAGAGTTAGAATGAACTTCAAGAACACCTTTCAAGAACTAATCAAGAACTCTAAACTTTAAACTTTAAGCATGAAATTTCGCTAAAAAAAATTTGGAATGAGGGTGAACTCACACAACACTATGGAAGCTTAAATACCTCTTAGGAATCAGACCCATGGCAAAAATCTGTAACTAGACTCAAGAACGTCGACGAACGCCTTCATCCTTGCCTTTTTTCTCCTCTTTTCCCTTCTTTTCTCTTCTTGAACTATCAACTAAAACCCTAGGTGTATATTAGGATTTTAAAATTAAAACTTAAAGGATTATAACCCTAAATTATTACTAAAAATGAGTTAAATCTGATTGGGTAAGCAAAGAACAAAAATACCCCTTACTATTTTTGGCTAACTTTCATTAACTGGACATCCTAACTTCAAAAGGTCATATATCACTCATCCAAACTACAAATTTAGCAAACTTGGCGGATTTGGAAAGATAATTTAAATATCTTTCCAATGGAATCCTGTAGCACACCTAAATTATCCTGTACTAGAAGTTATGGTCGTTTGAAGTTGATCAAAAACTCATACTTAACTTCCAAAAATTCACATTTTCGTTAATTCCAATTTAATTCTTTTTGGAACTCTTGGCGCTAAATCTAGAGAACTGAACTTAAGACTTAATAAATTTTTAATTCTTTAGTGAAATATCACTCACTACGATTAACGACTCAAGTCTTAGTTCAAAATTTTTTTTGGTTGTTACAATATCTCCCCCTTCGGATTATTCGTCCTCGAATGATGAGTGGACTTGGTACGTAATGGGTTAATCTTACTAAGGTCTTAATCTAATGGTATTCTCTTACTAAATTCAAGCTTAACTGAAATCCTTAAGTTTGAAATATATACCTCTCTATAGGGAATCACATCCCAAAACTATTACTCTTTATCACCATATTGTTCTTCCTAAGAATCCACCTAATGTTTAGCAACACCACATTCAAGATTAGTACTCTAACAACACCATGGACTTCTACTAACCAGCTCCTTAAGAAATTTTCAACACTTCACTTGATTTCTCATCTCGAGATCTCCCCCTTAGGTATAAAGCTAACACTTGAAAGCTATGGACCTATTCCACATATCTAACAAGTATACATTCTCTCAATGCTTTTTTTACACTTGTGACTTAGCCACTCTTCACTGCTCTTATCTCAAGGTTAGGGTCTTTACTAATCGTATTCATTGCAACAACCATTTTAATATCTCACCTATTCTATCTCAAATCTACCATATTAAATCTCAAGACTAACATCATCACCCTTTTGTTGCCATTTTGTTGGATCATGGCACTATTTCAAATTCAAGCGTGATGTTCATTAATAAACTCGAAGGTCAATACGATTGTTCACCTACTATACGATACCTCAATACTGATATGGCAATATATGAACACGTTTCCACTAGGACCTCTTGACAATTAGTGAATCCTTACATTCTCAATCCACATACTGGCATTACCATCACATTCCACTTCATAACTTAAGTACTACTTACTCACTTATTGAGCATTATCTCTCAAATAACTATATCATCCTCAAAATACCATGAGGTTCTTCTTTCAAAATTCATAAGCCTAGATTAATCTATCACATAATGAATACTCTGGCTCTTCTATATATATTCACCACTTACACTTGGTCATCACTAACACAATGATACATCATCATAACCCCTTTCTAGTAAGGTATACTCTAACTCATGACTTGCAACACTTACTCTAGCCTCTTATCCTGATCCTTTCACGACTTACTCTACCACAAGGTAAACCTTTCATTAATAATTGATTTGGTACATGACTATAGTAATATCACTTTTTCAAAACAATATCTCCCTTTCTAGGATTACTAAACCTTTGTATACTTTCCTCTAACTCTGGCTCTTTCAGTACTAATGCTCATGATCTCAAAACTCAAATTATATTTTTGAGTAATATTACCCAATATCTAAACATACCTCTTCATAAGAATCTCAGTTGAACTAGGCTTAAAGGAAAGAGTACAACTCACTTCTAGCTCAAATGCCCCACTCATTTGAATATGGGTGTATTCTTTTGAAACTGAACACGTACTCTTGGACTTCTCTTAAGTCCCTCTGGAGTCTCATGACTTCCTCAAACTCTTTCTATGATCAATTCATCGACTAAGGACTGACTTTTCTATTCAACCACCTCTAGTATGAAGGATAGTCGAATGAATATAGGAAAAGCAGGAGTATGAATAAATCTCTATGACATAGATCTATAGCACGATTAAGAGTATCATAAAATGGAAACTTTTCTCAAATTTCTATAGAACCGTATTCATAGAAGTGGGTCCCTCACAACCATAAATAAGATCCTATAAACACGGCTTCATAAACACCCTAGTGCACTTCAACTCTTGTACTCTGATACCAAGTCTGTCACGACCAGAGCCTACACTTTGGATGTGGACGGCACTTAAAGATCATTGTCGGTCCCCAAGCGAACCCTCATCCTGGCTGACTATAACAAAAAGGCTAACTTAAGCATGCAAAGCTTGAAAATGAAATAAAATTCATAAACTCAACTTTAGAAGCTTTAACTCAAATGAAATACTTTGAATAAAAATAATATGTTCAACTAGCCATAAAATAGGCAACTTTAGTGTTTAAAATATGATATAAAATAAATGATTAATGTTGACTCCTTAATTATACTGACTATCTGTGAAGCCTCTAATTGAGAAAGATAGAAATCGGGACAAGACCCACAACCTCATTACTAAACTGAAAAGTAAATGAAATCCTCCAGAATCAAGGAGGTTCACCATAGCTAACTGGAACTCTCGAATGTGACACGACCCACAAGTACACCCTAAAAGTTAGAACGTCCTTGTGTCGCCTCACGGCAAATGATACGTCAAGAAGTCTCATCTAAGCCACTCCTACCATTCATTTCATAATAAACATACTAAAATGAGTAACAATTTAAAAAAAATTTCACACACGAAGAACTCTTTTCATAATCATTACACAAGTGGAAGACTTTCATTTAAAAGGTTTAAGATTTTATTACATCTCCTTGAACCATCTAAACTTTAGAGTAATCAACACTTGGGACTAATCCCATACAAGACATAGAATAAAGACTAAGACAGAAGGAACTTGTGGATATTGTCCTCGAATCGATGAGGACTCACCAATACTTCATCTTCAACCCTTATAAACCTATCCATCCCCCATGGCACATCAAACATTCCAATTCATTATGCTTTATTCAAAAAGGGAAAAAAGAAGGGGTTAGCACCTTAGATGCATTAAGTATGGAAGTCATGCAAAAACCATGACAAAGGGACATTTAGTAAATAACATGCTTTTCATGAATTTTGATTAAAACATAATACTATAAGCATAAGAACAACATTTAACAACTTAGAAACACATAAGAAATCATTTAAGCAAATAGTCACATTTTTAGGAGATGTTACAGTGAACTCACTTCACTGTACAGTGAACTCAATTCATTGTTACAGTGAAGTTCTTTAGCTTCACTCTTCACACAATTTTAGCATATAATTCCCTCACTAAAATCAATCCTAAGACTCACTTCAGTAAGACAAAGAGATACCCCCCATATACCCTCTATAAGCACACCCAAAAGATCCTTAAGACCACCCATAATGAGATCAACATACATTTACAAGACTTTAAACATATGAACATGAGATCCTCCTACCAAAAGTGATTCTAAGGTTCACTTGAGTGAGTTGTGAAGTGGCCGCCATACAATCCCTTACACACACACTTAAGAGGTCCCATAAACTACCTAAGATAGAATCATTCTACCCTAATACATCAACACATAGATAATATGACATTCTCCTTCCAAAGGCTATCAAAAAGACTTACTTATGTAAATCAAGAAGATAACGTCCATATTGACCTCTTCAAGATTACCTAAGTAATCATTAAGAATACCTAAGTTTGGATCATGTCCACATAAACAATCATCTTCCCTAACTAAGAGTCATTCTTAAGACTTATCTAGGTAAGATAAGTGACCATTCCTATGCCCCCTTTACACATTAACTAGATAACCCTGAACTACATTAGATAAGTTCTTATTCATTTAACATACTTTCTTAACTTAAGTCATTAAATTCATGATTTCATTAAGATACATTCATCACATAAAGGACATTCAAGTAATGCTCTTGGACAAGACCTAGAGACTCCACTAACACCTTCAAAGCCTATTGTGCAATGTCCAGATAGTGTCTCATACAACCACCTAAACCTAATAGAAGTTCTCTAATGCTAGTAGGTATCCCATTTGATGAGAATAGGAAATAAGCAACATAGACCATGGTAGCAAAGCATGAAATCCGGAGTTCTAACCTACTCCGATGAGGGTGTTGTACTTGCCAACGGTAGAATTTGGACACATCCCATGTAGGCACATGGTTAAGGAATATGAAAGGTGTGCTTTGTAACCTAGTCTCATCCTTTAACTGAATTGCTTCCCTTACCATACTCACTCGATGCTAACCTTTGTTCTCATAGAGTAATTCACTTTTAAGGTTCATATAAAAGAGTTCAATATCAAGTTCATGACACAATCACATTTACCTTACAAAGGAACGGTCCACTAGGGCTACCTCACAATGGAGACAAGAAGCTCATCATGACTTTCCTAAGGATTAATATGATATTGTTCAATTCAATTCACCTTAAGTCTATCATTCCTTTACTTTGAAGGATACTATAACGTTTACCACTTCAACATTCATAACCTTACCACTAGGTTCAAGGTTTCACATAAAGACCCTCTTAACATCATTCAAGGTCACATATCACTCATACCTTCAATACTAAGAGTCTTTAGAATCCTAAGTAAAGACATCACATATTCACTTTCATATATACATCAAGCAAGGGACACAAGTCAACCAAGACAAAATACCACATACTTCACTTTAACACATACTAAAAGTCATTCTTTAAGCCATACAGGAATAACCATTATCATCTTTAAGTCATCCTATACACTAACATATCATCATCAATATAACCATTATAGACTCATATAGTCAAGTAGGATCAACCATGCATCAACCTTAAGACTAATCATATAAATACATAGCCACATTTATAAGCTAACATGATCACCTACATAACATCAATAGAACACATATACTTTCACATTACTAATAATGTTGATAAATATTATCATATTTCACATAATCTACTACACAAATAGTCACATTACTTCAAGTAGTGCCGACAAGGCCATGATCATTATATTACATAAAGTAACGCCAACAAGGCTACATCAATTGCAAGTAAAGCATATAACATCGCCACCATAAGTGGAACATACCATTAACAACATAATTGAATTCTAATAATCATAAAATAAAGGAATTAGGGAATCTTACCACCACTTCCTTCTCAATACCTCAAACCAATGCAAGTCACCCGATTCGATATCACAAGGACCTTACCCACGGCCATAAACAACAACTCAACATAATTATAACAATATTCATGAAAGTAGTTCAATTTACTACATATTCATCAATCTAATGAAACCTATATATAATTTTAATATAATTCTTATATCAATCAAAAGCCTATGTGAAACTACATTAGAATTCATAAACCTTAAGTCAACATCAATTCAATAAGCTTAATATTCAATAGATCTAAGAATATAAAATATTGGATTGATCAAATTGGATCAGCCTATAAACCAATTAATCATAATTTATACATGAATAAAAAGCCCATAACAATCTACACTTGAATTCATCAATATCAAAGCATAATCATATAACCCATATTTTAGTCAAATTGAGAGATTTGTGAAGGTCAAGGTTTGATGGAGAATATCATTGGGGGAAAAAATTATACATCAATAATATCATATCTTAATGATTGAAAACCTTTCATGCAAGAACCCAAGACTTAGAGTAGAAATTGGATTTTTCTACTTTTTGAAATCCTTGAAAAAGCATCTTCGAAATTGAATCAAAGATGATAGCAAGCTAAGATGAAGTACTATCATACCTTATTATAAGAAACCAATTTTAATTTAAGAAGAAACTCCATTGAAGAACCATCACCAAACTTCATCTTCACCTTGAACTCTCATGGAGGTTTTTGACAAAACTTTGGGAGGGAATGTGTTTTTATTTAGGTGTTAGGGTTTAAATGAGAGTTTAATGAATTATATACTCTTAAAATGCCCATAAAAACTCTAAACAACCGTTAAAATTCTTATTGGGGTGTGGGTGAATTTACCAATTCATCCCTTGAACTTACAGTGGCCTGCGCACAAAGACTGTACCATCGACAGATGGACCATCGGTGTCCCGTCCCTTGACCAATGGACCATCCTGTTGGTCCGTCGTCTAGGAATGAAGATTGTCTTTGGTACCTCCTCACCCATTAATAAGTCTCAAACGACTAGACCTAACCAATGGGGCGTCGACTGACCCACTGGGCGTTGATTGCCATCTGTTGGTTGGGCTATCTTGGACAGTCTTGGCACCAACTTTTGGTCCTTCCTCAAGGACCTTTAGATGGTCCTTGGGGATGTTTGACCGTACGTTTCCAACCCAAACATGATCTTATATGAGTTTAGGACCTCCCACATCAATTTCATCTAAAACGGACACGTAAAAATCAACAAAACATGCATACACACACAAGGTCGTTTCAAGGCAAACCTTTCGAACATCATGGAAGTTCTTGGACGTTTGACCTTCAAACTTCGCGAAACATGACACACTTACGATATACACTATAATAACTCATTTAAGGACCTTGGAACCTCATGAATCAGACGTAAACACATAAACCACATATGATGCATATAGGTTACTTACTCGTCGAACATCTTGGTCGTCTTTTGACGTTTGACTTCAAATGCACCTAAACTCTTAGACACTGCCTCAAAATCACATTATAAACAAATTTAGGACCTTAGACCATAACGGAAACCATGTTAGGCTCTAGATTCACCTAAGTCATTTTTGGGATCTTACATCTCCTTCACTTAGACAACATTCGTCCTCGAATGACACTTGCCACTCTCCGAACACTTGCAAGTTTAGATACTCAATTAGAAACTCATGAACATACCATAGGACATCTCATACAATACAAAAATTCAAGAGAACATCAATTTCACATAATTAAGAGAATCACAACATAACAAGAAACTATAAAACATTCTATAACTCATCATGCTACAAAATTCACATGCTTCATTCCAAATAGCAAAAACTCATTATGTTCAATATCATGCTCATATACATCTATTATACCCATATTACAACAATTTTCAACCAAAAAATAAATTAGTCAATTTTTCCAAATTGTTAGTGTGAACAGAAATCCCTGGAAGCCTTACAGCGAAAATGCTTCACAATCTAACAAAACACTTAAGAAATTCTTTATAAATGCTCAACAAATCTATCTCATATAACCACTTAGACATGCTCAACATTCAACTATATGAAACAATTAGCAACCTACACTAGATGCACATGAACCATGAGGAAGATACCATGCATGAAAACTCATTTTCTCATTCAACAAAACTTCAATCAAACATGCATATCATAAGGAGAATATTTGGAACTCACCTTCCACAAAAGAAACCTACACCAATCAAGTTACTAAGAACTCTTGGTTTTAGGCTAGAATAAACACATAAAGAAAGGTTAAGGGTACTTCACTCCCATCAAAAATGCTCTTCACCATACTCCCCCACTTAGGAGAAACCCATTCTAAGGTCAACATAACATCCAATACAACGAACTCCCTTAAAGAACCTTAAACCTTACTAATACTTTCTTACCAAGGTCTATATCATAGAGACGAAAGACTCTCAAAGGTCTCATCATCTAATCACTACATCCTCCTTACTAGGAGAACTCTCCCTTACTCTATCAAATCTCATCACCTTCCTTCCTATGTTGTGGTCTTAAACGAATTCAAATTATCTCAACAACCACTCCTTCACATTTCTAACTATATACCTTACCATTCTTTTCCTACTTAACTACCCTTCAAAAGGTAACTAAATCAATCTAAGGTTAAAACCACCATCTATCACACCTCAGCTCATCTTTTCTCTCCCTAAACCCAATCTTCATAAAGTCACTCTCAAGGGACCAACACATGAGGGAAACAAGGGAAAGGCATCATAAACCTTAGGCACGATTAGAGGAATGAAGAAGTGAAAATTTTCCTAGCACCCAATAGCTTCCTATTTATAATATGGCACGCTTCACATTATAAACAAGACTCTACTAAATGTGGTTCATGAGACAACTAAGATACTCCCTAAACCTTATGCTCTTATACCAAGCTTTTCACGACCCACAAGTACACCCTAGAAGTTAGAGTGTCCTTGTGTCGAACACAGCAAATGAGACTTCAAGAAGTCTCATCTAAGCCACTCATACAATTTCTTGCATAATAATCGTACTAAAATGAGTAAGAATTTAAAAACTTTCTTCACACACAATGAACTCTTTTCACAATAATTACACTAGCCGAAGACTTTCAATTAAAATATTTAAACCTTTATTACATCTCCTTGAACCATCTAAACTTTAGAGTATACAACACTTGGGACTAAGCCCATACAGGACATAGAATAAAGACTAATACATAAGGAACTTATGGATATTGTCCTCGAATTGATAAGGACTCACCAATAATTCATCTTCAACCCTTACAAACCTATCCATCCTCCATGTCACATCAAGACTTCCAATTCCCTGCACTTTAGTCAAAAATGGAAAAGAAGGGGTTAGCTCATTTGATGCACAAAGTATTGAAGTCATGCAAAAACCATGAGAAAGGGACATTTAGTAAATAACATGCTTTTCATGAATTTCGATTAAAACATAATACTATAAGCATAATAACAACATTTAACAACTTAGAAACACATAAGAAATCATTTATTAAAATAGTCACATTTTTAGGAAATGTTACATTGAACTCACTACACTGTACAGTAAACTCAATTCACTGTTAAAATGAAGTTCTTTAGCTTCACTTTGCACACCTTTTAAGCATATAATTCTCTCAGTAAAAGCTATCCTAAGACTCACTTAAGTAAGACAAAGAGATACCGTCCATATACCTTCTCTAAGCATATCTAAATGATCCTTAAGACCACCCATAATGAGATCAACATACATTTACAAGACATCAAACATCTGAACATGAGATCCTCCTACCAAAAATGATTCAAAGGTTCACTTGAGTGAGTTGTGAAGCGACTGTCCATACAATCCCTTACACACACTTAAGAGGTCACATAGACTACCTAAGATAGAATCATTCTCACCTAATCCATCAACACATAGATAATAAGACATTCTCCTTCCAAAGGCTATCAAAATACTTACTTAAGTAAATCAAGAAGATGACGTCCATGATTGACCTCGTTAAGATTACCTAAGTAATCCCTAAGAACACCTAAGTTTGCCACTCTCCGAACACTTGCAAGCTTCTAGACGCCCATTGGCTAGAGAAGTTCAGATTCTGGCTAACGACCTTATGAGATTAGAAGTAAATGAGAAGGGAGGATTTTTAGCTTGTGTGGAGGCAAGATCTTCCTTCCTTGACAAGATCAAGGGGAAACAGTTT
>NC_028644.1:13013831-13026906 GCF_001406875.1 Solanum pennellii | reverse complement strand
AAAAACCCATAACAATGTTTGTTTAGATACAGCTGCAGGAACAAGCAAAAGAGTTACTGAGAAATCAAAAAATACAAATTTAAACCAGCTATTTGCAAAACCATTTACCCAAAAACCACAAATGCAGATACCAGTAGAACCGCAAACATCTACCTACGCAGTTAGCCTACAAAATGACAAAAAGAGATATAACTACATTACACAGTCCTACATTGAAAATATATACAAAATCCAGACATATTTAAACCTAAACCCAAGATCTACACAAACAAAAAATCCCGAAGAAGACTATATAACCCAGAAACTACAAGGATATAACAAACTTATTGCGCAACCTAAGACCAATCTTCCACTACTCTCTTCTCTCTACAATATTTCTCTTTAATGGGTGTGGAAGCGTTAAAGAGAAATATTGTAGAGAGAAGAGAGTAGTGGAAGATTGGTTATTTTATTTATGAGGAGAACCCTCTATTTATACATAACAATCTTACATCTTTGGCCATTATGGCCGACAACTACTTTACACTTGGCCTTTTATCATTTGGCCAACGCAAAAACAAAAAACTTAACTTAGTAGCCTTTCTTTATTATTGGCCGACACAATTACTATTTACTTTACGACTTTTATACAATTGGCTTTTTTAGCCGACGCAAAACGATAAAAATAAAAGACTGACACAATACTTTTTACATATGGCTGATATTCAGCCGACACAAAACGATAAACACTATTTTTTTTTTATCTGAATCTTCTGGTGTAGCTTCGTCTTTATCCCAATTCAACAAGCTTATATTCAATAGATATAAGAATATACAATATTCCATTGATCAAATTGGAACAACCTTTAAACCAATTAATGATACGAATCAAAATCCCATAATAATCTATACTTGAATTCATCAATACAAAAGCATAATCACTTAACCCATAATTTAGTCAAATTGAGAGATTTGTGAAGGTCAAGGGTTCATGGAGAATTTCATTGGAAGAGAAAAATTATACATCAATAATATAATATATTAATTTTTGAAAACCTTTCATGTAAGAACCCATGACTTAGAGTAGAAATTGGACTTTTAATCTTTTTGAAATCCTTAAAAAATCATCTTCGAAATTGGCTCTAAGGTGATAGAAAGCCTTAGATGAAGAACTCCTATACCTTATTAGAAGAACCCAATGACAACTGAATAAAAAATTTCATTGAAGAACCATCTTCAAGCTCCATCTTCACCTTGAACTCTCATGGAGGTTTTTGAAGAATCTTTGGGAGGGAATGTTTTTTTATTTAGGTGTTAGGGTTTAAATGAGAGTTTAATGACTTATATACTCTTAAACTACTTATAAACACTCAAAACAACCGTCCAAATTCTTATTGGTGCGTGGGGTGAATTTATGAATTCATCCCCTGAACTTACAGTGGCCTGCACACAAAGAAGTACCATCGTCGGATGGACCATCGATGGCCCGTCCCTTGACCAACGGACCGTGCTGTTTATCTGTGGTATGGGTTTGAGTATTGTTTTGGTCCCTCCTATCCCATTAATAATTCTCTAACGACTAGACCTATTTAACGGGGCGTCGATTGACACAATGGGCATCGATTGACATCCGTTGTTTGCTGTCTTGGATAGTTTTGGCACCAAGTTTGCTTCCTTCCTCAAGGCCCCTTAGATGGTCCTTGGGGATGTTTTCCTAGAAATATACAACCCAAACATGATAATATATGAGTTAATGACCTCCCACATCAATTTATTGAAAAAAAACACGTAAAACTCGATGAAACATGTATAGACACACAAGGTCGTTTCAAGGCAAACCTTTCGAACGTCATGGACGTTCTTGGATGTTTGACCTTCAAACTTCACGAAACTTGACACACTGCCTATATACACTATAATAACTCATTTAAGAACCTTATTATCTCATGAATCACACATAAACACATAAAACCACACATGAGGCATATAGGTGACTTAGTCGTCGAACGTCTTGGTTATCCCTTGACGTTTGACTTCCAATACACCTAAAATCTTAGACACTGCCTCAAAGCCACATTATAAAGCAATTTAGGACCTTAGATCATCACGAAAACCATGTTAGGCTCTAGCTTCACCTAAGTCATTTGCGGGGTCTTACAAAATGTATCAACGAAGCTCCAGTTGATGATTCTGTATACCTCTTTCTGCATCATCAAAATATGCTGGGCAATTGGATCAGTACGTGGAATGTACGAGCATGTAAGGGGAATTATAAATCACCACATAAGTTTGATACTTGAATAAAAAGAAAAACATACTTACCTCTTTTCAACTCAATTCGAATCAAGAATATGATGCTCAACTTCATAGATATGATACTTGACGCAATAAAGCACAGATGAACTCAAGATACTCCACTTAAGGTACTTAACTCAAAATACTTAACTCTTGATAATTAACTGAACTCATTTTGATATAAAGTAGTTTAAAACAAGTGTAATATAAAGAGAACCTGTTAAAAAATGATGTTAACTCAAGATAATAATATCATAAAATAAAATATCATGCTCTATCTCAAAGAACACTTGTGAAATGCATGAATAAAGCCTCATACCCCATTCATACTAAGCAGAAGCCTTTGAGGAACCATGTAACTAATACTATTGGAGTTTCTCTAACCGACAACCACCACTATGAGCCTAAGTGGGGATCGAGCATCTCGCCCACGCTGCCAGAACTTTCCTATACATTATCGTCGCATAGAACATCCTCAACCTAGTGGATCCATTGTCTTAACTTACGTGATCATCAAAAATCTATGACACGTTAATACCCATTATGGATACATGGTTTACATAGGGCTTGATTTATCTAACTCCCATTCCCACATCGGTGCTTAATACTACTCCTAAAATATACTTTATAGCTTTAAAAAGCTCCTTTTGGAATCAATGTTCCCTCTTAGTTTAAAACTCTTTTGGAACTTAGTTTCCTTTTAACATAAATGTGAAACAATTATAAACCTTTAGTAAATACTTATTTCTCCTATTGCTTTTGAGAAATGAACTCAACTCTTGCTCTTTTCTTAACTTGAAACTTTAACTCTTAGGGAATACATAGTTTCCTTATAGCTTTTGAGATTTTGACTCAACTCTATACTCTTTCTTGACTAGATCTTCAAGTGTTTAAAACAAAGTGAACATTTGTGAAAGACTTTAGATACTTTGTAAACTTTACTTTGACTTGCTTTTTAACTTTTAGACTTGACTCTTAACCTTTCTTGAATTGATGTATGGATTCAAGGTTCATGATCTCATTTTTATGGATGATTCATAATTTTCAACTTGGAGGGTTCATGCGGAGTTATGAGAATGAACTACTCAACTCAAGGACTCAAAGACACTTCTTATATCAAGATTGTTCGACTTATAGGGTTCATGCGAATTTATGTGCATAAACTACTCAATTTAAAGGTCTACATAACTACATGGAACTAATGAGTACAAATCTTCTCTTTCTCTTACATACTTCCTCCAATATTAGCTCAAATAATTAGTTGACCTCAAAAGTTTCATAACTGAACTCGAAAGCTTCCTTGAACACTACTCTTAACTCTCTCTTGAATGTGATTATGAATTCAAGAGTTATGGTTCATGGTATGAAGGATCTCAGGTGATATTGTAGACTCATGAATACATACTCTTCACTCTTATACTCACTTGATTGAGTCTTAAAACAAGTTATTAGAAGTTGTAGAAGACTCCACAAAAGGACTTCGTAGAACATTTGAAAGAATTCTCAAAAACTTAACTCTCAACTCTACCTTGAATTTTAATTATGAATTCAAATTTTGATCATGTTAGGACTGATTTTAGGTGTTTACAAGTAGCTTAGATTAGTTAGAATCGAAAAGGAGTGAAAGTTCACTTTAAACGAACTCAATTGAAGCTACCAGAGGCAAACTGGACTGGGCAGATGATCTTGGGGCTATGGTTGGCGCCCTTGACGGACAGAGATGGGTTTGGGGCGCTCAGGCAGGCGCGCTGTGAGAGTCCCCAACCTAGAAAATTTTGCCGATCTCTTTTGCTCGTTTTCTCACCCTAAATCTCCTAAATTTGAACGGTTTCTTTCCCAATACCTTGGATTTGTTTACTTAACATAATTACACTCTAATATACTGGAAAAAAACACTAAAATTACTCAATTTATCTCAAAAAATCATCAAAACCCCAACACAACAAGATTTAGAATGAACTTCAAGAACACCTTTCAAGAACTCATCAAGAACTCTAATCTTTAAACTTTGAGCATGAAATTTCGCTGAAAAAAATACATGATCGGCATGTGGGTGATTTAACTCAACATTGTGTAAGCTTACATACCTCTTAAATAATAGACCCATGGCAAAAATCCGTAACTAGACTCAAGAACGTCGACAAACGCCTTCATCCTTGCCTCTTTTCTCCTCTTATCTCTTCTTTACTCTTCTTGGCTATTCTTAAACTATCAACAAAAACCCTACGTGTATATTAGGATTTTAAAACTAAGCGTTAAAGAATTAGAACCCTAAAATATTACTAAAAATAATTTAAATTGATTGGATAAGGAAAGGACCAAAATACCCCTCACTGTTTTCGGCTAACTTCCATTGACTGGATAAGCTAACTTCGAAAGGTCATATCTCACTCATCCAAACTAGAAATTTAGCAAACTCGGCAGATTTGGAAAAATAATTTAAATATATTTCCAATGATATCATGTAGCACACCTAAATCATCATGTACTGGGAGTCATGGTCGTTTGAAGTTGACAAAAAACTCATACTTTAACTTAACTTGTCGGAATTCAGATTTTTGATATTTCAAATTTAATTATTTTTGGAACTCTTGGTGCTAAATCTAGAGAACTAAACATAAGACTTAAGAAATTTTTAATGGTGAAATATCACTCACTACGATTAACGACTCAAGTCTTAGTTCGAAGAAATTTCTGGTGTTTTACAATCTCTCCCCCTTGGATTATTCGCCCTCGAATGACAACTGGACTTGGTACGTAAGTTACTCTTAATTTAATGGTATTCTCTTACTAAATTCAAGATTAACTGAAAAACCCTTAAGTTTGGAATCTATACCTCTCTATAGGGAATCACATCCCAAAACTATTACTCCTTATCACCATATTGCTCTTTTCAAGAACCCACCTAATGTTTAGCAACACCACATTCAAGCTTAGTACTCTAACAATTCCATGGACTCCTACTAACAAGCTCCTTAAGAAATTCTCAACACTTTACTTGATTTCTAATCTTGCTATCTCCCTCTTAGGTCTAAAGCTAACACTTGTTTGCTATGGACCTATTCCACATCTCTAACTAGTGTACATTCACTCAAAGGTCTTTTTACACTTGTGACTTAACCACTCTTCACTTCTCTAATCTCAAGGTTAGGGTCTCTACTACTCATATTCATTTCAACAACCATTTTAATATCTCATATATTCTATCTCAAATCTACCATATCAAATCTCAAGACTAACATCATCACCCTTTTGTTGCCACTCTTTTGGATCATGGCACTATCTAAAATTCAAGAGTAATGTTCATTACTAAACCCAAATGTCAATATGATTTCTCACCTACTATACTACTACACCTCAATGCTAATATGGAAATTTATGAACACTTTTCCACTAGGACCTCATGACAATAACTGAACCCTTACCTTCTCAGTCCACATACTGGAATTACCATCACATTCCACTTCATAACTTAAGTACTACTTACTCACTTAATGAGTGTTATCTCTCAAATAACTCTATCATCCTCGAAATACCATGAGGTTCTCCTTTTTTCCAAAATTCATAAGCCTAGATTAATCTATAACATTATGAATGGCTCTTCTATATATATTCACCACTTAAACTTCGTCATTACTAACACAATGATACGTCATCATAACCCCTTTCTATTAAGTTATACTCTAACTCATTGACTAGAAACACTTACTCAAGCCTCTTATCCTAATCCCTTCACGACTCATCACTTCTTAGTCTATCACAAGGAAAACTTTTCAATAATAATTTTCTAGGTACATGACTATAGTAATATAACTTCTTCAAAACAATATCTCCCATTTTAGGATTACTAAACCTTTGCATATTTTCTCTAACTCTTTCTCTTTCACTACTAATGCTCATGATCTCGAAACTCAAACTATCTTTTCAAGTAATCCTACCTAAGATCTAAACATACCTCTTTATAAGGATCTCAGCTAAAACAAGGATTAAAGGAAAGAATACAACTCACTTTTAGCTCAAAGGACCCACTCATGTGAATATGGGTGTATTCCTTTGAAACTGAACACTTAACTTACTCTTGGACTTTTATTAAGCCCCCCTAGAGTCTCATGACTTCCTCAAACTCTTGCTAGGAACAATCCATCGATTAAGGACTGACTTTTCTATTCATCCACCTCTAGTGCGAAGGGTAGTTGAATGAATATAGGAAAAGCACGAGTATGAAAAATCTCTATGACATATCTCTATTGCACGATTAAGAGTGGAAAGAAGCAAAACTTTTCTTAAATGCCTATAGTACCTCATTCAGAGAAGTGGGGCCCTCACAACCTTAAATGAGATTCTATTGACATGGCTTCATAAACACCCTAGGACACTTCAACTCTGTACTCTAATACCAAGTTTGTCACAACTAGACCCTACACCCTGGATGTGACCGGCACTCGAAGACCATTGATGGTCCCCAAGAGAACCCTCATCCTGGCCGACTACAAGCAAAATAAAATTCATTAAGTCAAATTTAGAAGCTTTAACTCAAATGAAAAACTTTGAATAAAAATAATATATTCAACTAGCCATAAAATAGGCAAATTTAGTCTTTACAACATGTAATAAAATAAATGATTAATGCAGACTCCTCAATTATACAGACTATCTATGAAGCCTCTAACTGATAAACATAGAAGTCAGGACAAGACCCACAACCTTATGACTAAACTGAAAAGTAAATGAAATCCTCCAGAAGCAAGGAGGCTTACCATAGCTAACTCGTACTCTCATATGTATCAACGCAGCTCCTGTTGATGATCCAGTATACCTGTGTTTTCATCATCAAAAGATGCAGGCCAATTTGCTCAGTACGTGGAATGTACGAGCATGTAAGGGGAATTCTAAAGCACCACATAAGCTTGATTCTTGAATAAAAAGGAAACATATTTACCTCTTTTCAAGTCAACTCAAATCAAGAATAAGATACTCAATCAAAGATTAGGTATTCAACTTAAAGATTAGATACTCAACTTCAAAGATATGATACTTGACTCAATGAAGCACATATGAACTCAAGATACTCAACCTAAGGTACTCAACTCAAAATATTTTACTCTTGATACTTAACTGAACTCATTTCGATATAAAGTAGTCTAAAACAAGTACAATATAAAGAAAAGTTGTTTAAAAATCTGATGTTAACTCAAGATAATAACATCATAAAAAACATATCATCCTCCCTCTCAAAAGTCTACTGGTGCAATGTATGAATGAATTCACATACCCCCATTCATACTAAGCATAACCCTTTGAGGAACCATGTAACTAATATTGTGGGAGTTTCTCCTCTTTTCTCTTCTTTTCTCTTATTGCCTATTCTTGAACTATCATCTAAAACCCTAGGTGTCTATTAGAATTTTGAAACTAATCCTAAAAGGATTAGAACCCTCAAATATTACTAAAAACGAGTTAAATCTGATTGGGTAGGAAAAGGACCAAAACACCCCTCACTATTTTCGGCTAACATTCCTTGAATGTACAACCTAACTTCAAAAGGTCATACCTCACTCATCCGAACTCGAAATTTAGAAAAAGGAGCGGCTTTGGAAAGATAATTCAAATATCTTTCCAACGGTATCTTGTAAAATACCTAAATAATCATGTACTAGGAGTTATGTTTATTTACAGTTGACCCGAAACTCAAAATTAACTTAACTTGCAATAATCAGATTTTTGTTATTTCCATAATTCTGTTCAGAACTCTTGGTGGTAAATCTAGAGAACCGACCTTAATACTTAAGAAATTTTCAATTCCTTAGTGAAATATCACTCACTACGATTAACGATTCTTGTCTTTATTTGGAAAAATATTTAGGGTGTTACACATGCCCCGTTATGGTAATCCATCGTTTGGGTCTGTAACTTTGAAGCAACAGAGGAGGCCAAGCCTCGAACACAACCCCCACCTACGGGGTGTGGGTCTACCTACGATTCGTGGGTGCCGATCCGTGTGTCCTACTGATCATTTTTACAGCTTTTCAAGCCTTCTCTTGGGTCCTCCTCCCAAGGGTCCTTGTGGTCATGTCTTGACGCTTGGGGACTAAAACACTAATACTATATTAGGGATGTTATTTTAGGACTCTATTCTTTACTTTTAATCCTATTTACGCTACTAGACTACATGTTAGGATCTAGTTTAGTTCATTAGATTTCCGGAGTGTTACAAATCTAGGGACCTATCTTCCTTACATCCCCATACTTTGCATGAAAGGACTTTCCATAGTCATAAATGTATAAGTCCAAAACAAACATTGGCTCCCTACAAAATCAACAATTTTGGGCTAAACCTCTCCCATCTGTTCTTTGATGATACCCTCACATTATTTTCTAGAGTTGATGGCGTTGCCTTCCGAGATACTCTCAATAATGTTATGGCTTAGTTAAATAAAAAACCAACCTCTCAAAATCTAAAATTCTTTGTCCTTCAAATTGTGGTGGTGATCGGAAGAATGACTACTCTAATATCCTCTTCATCAAGCCTACTTCTTCGTGTCGTAAGTTCTTGGCTTTTCTATTTTTTATGATCTATCTTGGAATATAGATTTCAATGTGTTATGGACAAAATGCATTTTAAGTTTACTGAATGAAAGATTAATCTACTTAACATAACAAGGAGAAAAAATCTTGCAAAAACTTATCTTTGCATCGTCCCTAGCCATGCCATGCAATTAATCAGATTTCTCACCAACATTACTAAACAAAATAATTAAATTCCGAACGATTTCATGTAACACCCTAGAATTTTTTTCGAACAAAGAATCAAATCATCCTTCGTTATGAGCAGAATTTTATTGAGGAAATCAAAACTTCTTGAGTGTTAAGATCACTAGATGTAACACATTGAGTTCAAAGAAGAACTAAAGAGAGTTCATTCAAGTCATTCTTAAGTTTTATTAAGTTTTGGGTCAACTTCAAACGACCATAAATTTTAATACAAGATGAGTTAGATGTTACGCGGTACCCAATGAATGGTATTTAATTTAACTTTCCAAAGCCTCCAAGTTTTATAAGTTTCGAGTTTGGATGAGTGAGATATGCCCTTTTAAAGTCAGGTTGTCTAGTTAAGAAAAGTTACCTGAAAATACTAAAGGGTGTTATGGTGAGATATGCCCTTTTAGTAATGTTTTAGGGGTCTAATACTATTAGGTTCAGTTTTGTAATCCTAAAATACATCTAGGGTTTTAGTTGAGAGTTCAGGAAGAGAAAAAAGGAAAAAAAAAAGGGAGATGATCAAACGTTCATCGAGATTCTTGCGTGTTGTAGCGGATTTTTAACCATGGTTTTGATATCTAAGAGGTATGTAAGCTTAGGCATCATGCCTCTGAGGACGTTGCTCCTCGCATTGCCTCTTGGGTTGTGGCCATTGCTTCTCGCATTCGCCACGATCTCCCCCACCATTATCATGACTACCTCCTACGTCGTCTCCTCTGGCACTGTAAGACTTCTCTTGCCTGAAGTCTGTCAAGGCTTCGGCCTGCATGATGGCGTCATCAATAGTCCTGACCTGTCGGCGTTCCAACTCCGTCCTGGCCCAATTTTGACGCCCATCCATGAAGTGGAACAGTATATCTTCATCCGTGAGGTTGGGAATCTGAAGCGTAAGAGTGGTGAACTCCTGCACATACGCGCGTATGTTGCCTGTTTGCTTCAACTCCCTAAACTTGTGCTTTGCCTCGTAGATGACTTTGTTGGGGAAGAACGCCCTTTTGAACTCTTCGCGGAATTGCTCCCACGTGTTGATGGTGCACGTCCCCTTCTCGATGTCGGACTCTTTACGCCTCCACCATAGCATGGCCATCTCCGAAAGATACAACACAGCTGTATTGATCTTGCTCTCATCACTTCTAACCCAACTACACTTGAAGTAGTTCTCCAAGTGCCATAAGAAATTCTCCACCTCTTGCGCGTCGCGGATGCCTTTAAACATAGGTGTCTTGGGAGCCTCGAATTTGGCCTCCCTATCCCGGTCAGGGGATGCGGATCCTCCAACCTCTCCGCCTTCCTTGAGCGCTTTCACTTTGGCCTTCAGCGTCTCAATCGTGCCAAGTGCTTCAATAAGCCTCAACTCCAAGGAAGTGATGGTCTCCTTCATCTCGAACTCGGCCCAATGGCGTCCCTCCAACTCCTTCCGGATGTTGTCGTTCTCCTCAAGTGTCTTGAACATGCTGTCGCTCGCATTTATGCGCCGGCCTAAGATCTCAACGACTTGTCTTGCCACTTCTACCCTTGCGAACCATTCTTCTCCGGCAGTGACGTCTATGTCATCTTCGCCTATTTGTTCGTCACTCGCCCCGACAGTTGAGGGTGGATGAGTTGTTAGAGCCTCGCTGGGTCCGAGCTCGGGCAGCATTTCCTCGTTACCCCTTTGGTGTTTCTTCCTCTTTAGGTTCTTCTTTCCTCCATCCATGCGGACGTTGGTGGTGCTGGCGCCGTTTACGTATCCTTAGTTAGTCATTCTCTTATAATCAATCTGCTTTGATACCACTTTGTCACGAACCTAGAGAATTTACTAAGACTCCGTGCAGCACTCGACAACTTACTCATGATTCTTTCACGACCTTGTAAGCTCAAGTAAGCATTTAAGACTCGGAACGCTAAGAGAATGCAAATAAAGACTTAGAAAGAGCAAAAGAGAACTTTAGAAGAAGGCTTGTATTACTACTTTACTTGGTTGTTGGATGGATGATTTACATATGAGTGGCCCTCCTATTTATACTACATCCTAAGGGCCTAAGTGTAAATAAAATTTACCCTACAAGTCCTTATACTAACTATACTTTAGCCCATATTCTAGAGAATTCTACATTATCTAGAATATGCTAAACTCTTCCACAAAGATATAAAGTATTCTAGAGAATTATAGGGAATTCTCTAGTCTTCTCCACAAAACTAGAAGGTTCTAGAGCTCTCTGCAAACCTCTTCAAGACTCTAGCTCCTCCTCCCTCATTCGGACGTAAAATCTAGCTGGAATTGTGGTGGGAAGTCACACATAGCACCCCAAAGTATGGTCTAAAATTTAGGGTATGTCTCCCCGCTCCACTCATAGCCCCAGGGTTGTCTGCCCCATCTAGTTTGCTATAGCTTGCTCCTTTGAATCCTTTGGAAGGGTACCTTCACCCCCTTTCGATTATAAATACTCTATGCTAGTCCTAAAAACATAAAATCATTCCTAACATGATAACAAACTCCAATTCATACTTCAAATTCAAGGTAAAGTTGAGAGTTAAGTTTTGAGAATCTTCCAAACACTCTAAGAAAGTCCCTTTAAGTCCTTTTGTGGAGTTTTCTACAACTTCTAGTAACTTTTTTAAGGACTCGAGCAAATGAGAATGAGGAGGCTTTATTCATGAGGCTAACATATTATTTCAATATCTTTCTTACCATGAAGCATAAATCTTGAATTTATGATTGACATTCAAGAGAGAGTTCGGAGTAGAGATTCAAGAAAGCCTTTGAGTTCAATAGTGAATTCTTTGATATCCAACATTAATTTGAGTTAAGTTTTGATGAAGTAAGTAAAAGAATGAGAAGAATCGTATACATGAGGTACATTTCGTTATGTAGACCTTCAAGTTGAGTCGTTCATGCCATAAATTTTACATAAACTCAAAAAATTGAGTATCATTGAGTGGAGTAGTATCATCAAGTTCTAAGTCTTGAGCATTTAGTTCTTAATCGCCTTTGAGATTATATTTCAAATCATGGGGGTATTACATGTTACCCATGAATTCATTGAATTGAATAGTTCATACCAATAATTCTGCATGAACCCAATAGGTCGAACAATCGTGAGATGAGAAGTACCCTTGAGTTCATGAGTTAAGTAGTTCATGCTCATAATTCGACATGAACACTTTGAATTATGCATTCTTGAAATGAGTAGTATCATTGAAGTTCTTGAGTTCCAAGTATTGAGTTTTGTCAATGGTTATTGAAAACATTGCATTGAGTCATTCACGATCATAATTCGGCATGAACTATATTTTAAGAAGCCTTTTACAAACGTTTAAACTTAGTTTTAGAACTTAAAATTTGAGTTGAGTAAAGAGTAAGAGTAAATTTCATTTCTTGAAAGAATATATGCGAACTAAGTATTTCCAAGAGTTAAAATGTTTTCACATTTGAGAAGGATAGGAAACATTGATTTCCAAAAGAGCCTCTACGCTAAGTTTTGAGTAATTATCTCAAACCAAAGAAAGAGTTTTATTTTTAAAATATATGAGTTGAGTATAATTTGGGAGTAGTATTGAGCACCGATATGTGGGTGAGTTCAGATAAATCAAGTCTCCAGAAACCATGTAGTCATCATGGGTAGAAATGATCATACTTTTTAGAGGAATCCTTGGTGTTTTTAGCATAGACTAGTGACTCCACTTAGTTAAGGCGTTCAATATGAAGAAAAATATAAGACAGTTCTGGCAGCGTGGCAAGACGACGTATCATCAATTAGGCTCTTTCGCAAAGTCATTAACTTTTACAACGCACGAAGTATCATTATATTTTTCAATACATTGAGTTGTTATCAACAGCTTTACAGCTTTTCAAATATATTGCATCTTTTACTATTGATTTATCATTGATTATCATGAGTTGAATATTTCAAGTTGAGTATTCTCGTGTTAAGTATCTTGACTTGATATGTATTTCATTTTGTAGAGTACCTTATTGTTGAGTTTCACTGAGTTGAAAACCTTATTCTTGAGTTGAGTATTTTATCCTTCGGTAGTTATGAGTTTAGGATGTTTGAGTATT
>NC_028644.1:12980149-12980446 GCF_001406875.1 Solanum pennellii | reverse complement strand
ATTATTATTATTATTATTATTATTATTATTATTATTATTATTATTATTACTATTACTACTACTATTATTACTACTACTACTACTACTATTATTATTCTTGTTATTATTATTATTATTATTATTATCATTATCATCATCATCATCATCATTATTATTATTATTATTATTATTATTAGTATTAGTATTATTAGTATTATTATTATTATTATTAATATTATTTATTATTATTATTGTTATTATTGTTATTATTATTATTATTATTTTTATTATTATTATTATTATTATTATTATTATTAT
>NC_028644.1:12974730-12980043 GCF_001406875.1 Solanum pennellii | reverse complement strand
TATTATTATTATTATCACTATTATTATTATTATTATCATCATCATCATTATTATTATTATTATTATTATTATCATTATTATAATTATTATTATTATAATTATTATTATTATTATTATCATTATCATTATTATTATTATTATCATCATTATTATTATTATTATTATTATTATTATTATTATTATTTTTATTATTATTATTATTATTATTTTTATTCTTATTATTATTATTATTATTATTTGTTATTATTATTATTATTATCATTATTATTATTATTATTATTATTATTTATTATTATTATTATTATCATTATCATTATTATTATTATTATTATTATTATTTTATTATTATTTTTATTATTATTATTGTTATTATTGTTGTTATTATTCATTATTATTATTATTATTATTATTATTATTATTATTATCATTATTATCATTATTTTTATTGTTATTATTATTATTATTTTTTGGTAACTAATTTTTATTAATTACCGAGCCAAAACATTACAAAACAAGTAGCTAACACAGCATGCTTAAACCTTACTACACATCACTTTAACCCCTACTCTACTATATAACTCAAATCTTCCTATGAATAATAACATTTTTAATACTAGTAGAAGATCTAGCAATAGTTACATAGGCTATCTTCTTAACTACTTCATCTACCAAGCAACTCTTGTCTTAAAAAATTCTCTTGTTTCTCTCATTCCACAATCCATAAACTCCTTCAGCAAGTATCCTCTTGAATAGTTGTGCTCATGTAGTCTTCCCTTTCCCATTTTGAATACCCCATTGTATAAACTGTGTCCATGTGCTCGGTCTGCTACTATGATTATCAATCCACTTTAAGAGTCTCTCCCACACCTCTCCAGCATAGTGACATTGGATGAACATATGATCCATACTCTCAGCTGCACTTTTGCATAAAACACAAGATTTATCAAGTACCATTCCCCATTTAGCAAGTCTATCCACTGTTGCTAGCTTTCTATTCAACAAGATCCATAGAGTAAAGGTAGCTTTTGGCCTGGCTGCATTTCTAAACATTAAACATCTCCATTCAGGTTTAATCTTCTCCCCTCTCAGATAATCATAAATTTGTTTGATCATCCCTTTTCCCTGCATTGGTTGAATCTGATCAACTGTTTGTTTAGCATTCATTACTTTCCTGATCATCCAGCTTTCTTGATCTCTCTTCTGCCACTCATTCTGTCCTTTTAAGTAATATGCATGTATCCACTTGATCCATAGCTTGTCTTCTTTGTTTGCTAAGTCCCAATAGAGCTTGGCTATTGCTGCTCTATTCCACACTTGCATGTTTATCAGCCTCATACCTCCTTCATTTTTAGGACTGCATACTCTCTCCCATGCTATTAGAGCTTTCTTAGTAACATGCTCAACTCCTGACCATAGATAACTCCTACACAAACTCTCAATTAACTTGATTATCTTAGCTAGATGAATAATTGTGCCCAGTAAGATTGGACACCAAATAACACTGTCTGCACAAGTTGAGTTCTACCTGCATAAGATAGTTTCCTAGTTGTCCATGAATTGATTCTTGCCATTATTTTATCAATGAGAGTATACCATTGCATTACTGACATTTTCTTGGTTGATAATGGCACTCCCAAATATTTGAAAGGAAGTTCCTCCATGTTGTATCCTAACTGCGGAACAATCTGCTGCCACACTTCCATCTAAACACCTCCACAATATATTGAGCTTTTATTGAGATTAGCTTGTAACCCTGAAGCTTGAGAAAATTGAGAGAAACACAGTTGGATAGCTTTAACAGATACAAGATCTCCTCTAGCAAACAATAAAAGATCATCTGGAAAACACAAGTGAGTGATATCAAGTTTAGAGAACTTAGGATGATACTTAAACGTTTTATCATCCTTAAGACCCTTAAGAATCCTACTAAGATACTCCATAGCTATAGCAAACAAGAAAGGAGACATTGGATCTCCTTGTCTCAATCCTTTAGCTGCTTCAAATCTTTGAGAAATCTGTCCATTAACCACTTTGGAGTAGTTCACTGTCTTGACACATTTCATTATCCATTGCACAAACATCTCAGAAAATCCTAGACCAAACATTACTTGCTCCAAGAATGCCCATTACACTGAATCATAAGCTTTCTGTAAATCAATCTTCAACATGCTTCTAAGAGAAATATGCTTCCTAGTATAAGCTTTAACCAGCTCACGAGCAAGCACTATATTATCAGAAATCTTTCTTCCTGGGATAAACCCTGCCTGGCTATCACAAATGATACTCTGAATCACACCATGTAATCTATTAGTTAACACTGTGGAGATGATCTTATATATCACAGTACAACAAGCTATTGGCCTGTACTCTTTCAGAGTTTTAGGATTCTGAACTTTTGGTATGAGAGACACTAGAGTACAATTGAATGCTTTATATAGTTTGCCTGTTGTGAAAAAGCTCTGGACAAACTCAATGATATCTCCTTTAATGATCTGCCAAGTATGTTTAAAAAAGAAAGCATTATAACCATCTATACCTGGTGCCTTATCATTACCTATGGATTTCAAACCATCATAAATCTCTTGTTTTGTTACTGCAGCACACAATTGTAACCTTTGCTGCTTTGTCAAAGCAGGCCCTCTTTTCATCACTTGAGCACTTATGGCTGGTAGTTTACCTGCTGAAGTTCCCATAAGACTCTTATAGAACATCACAAACTCATCCTGAATTTCATGTGGATCATATAACATCTTACCCTTCGAAGACATAATATTTCTTATTTGTCTCTTTTGAGTTCTCTCCTTTATAACTGAGCTGAAAAACTTATTATTTGCATCCCCTAATTGGATCCATTTTATCCTTGCCTTCTGCCTCAAAGCACTTTCTTCTATCATTGACCATTTTTCAAGTTTAATCAGTAACTCTTTTTCCTGCACAATTAGCTCATCAGTAGCTTGCTCATTTAGTTGATCTTGAACTTTTGCAATCTCCAATCTAGCCATCTCAATCTGCTTCCCAATGTATTTAAACTCCTTTCTATTCAACTGTTTTAGTACATGCTGAAGATCCATCAACTTACACCAAACCTGCTTCATTATGCTATTTCCATAGTCTTTTTTCCATATAGCTTCCACCATTTCCATAAAGCCATCATGCTTAGTCCATACATTGAAAAATTTAAAACTAACTTTCCCATGCTGCTGAGTTTTTTGCAGTAAAATCATCATAGAGCTATGATCAGATATGCTTGGACTCCCATATTCTACATTAACATGTCCCCATTTATCCATCCATTCATCATTTCCAAATGCTCTATCAATTCTACTTGATATTCTATCCCTCCCACGCTGCTTGTTAGTCCAAGTATAGTAGTTACCTTTCCACTGCAATTCATTAACCCCCATATCTCTCACACATTCAGCAAAATCTTTTATCTCATTATTAGTAACAGGAACTCCATCTAACCTACCTTAGTAGAAAGAATAGCATTAAAATCTCCTGCTATGAGCCAAGGTTGAGAAATACCTTTTGACATTGTATTCATTTCTTGCCACAAACTTTTCCTCTGTTCAACGGTATTAAAACCATACACCACAGTCAATATAAACTGATAATCTTTACTTCTTTCATTGACCTGACAATGCAGAAGTTGAGCTGAGCTATTAATCATCTTGATATCATACCAGTTATCATCCCATACCAACCAAATTCTTCCATTAGGACTATCAGTATAATTATGTAACATCTTCCACCATGGTTCTATCCCTTTAAGAATTGTTTTCACATTTTTTTCTTTAACTCTTGTTTCAATTAACCCTGCCAAAGTGATTTTATTCTTTTGTAAAAGCAGCTTAATCTCCTTCTGCTTATACCTTTTATTCATACCCCACACATTCCAGAAAAATCACTTCATCAACAAGTCTTTGATGCTCCACCTCTATCAATAGATAGTGTAGCCATTTTGTTATGCATGAGACTCTCAAACCCATTCCTTGTTGGTATAGCTTTCAATATAGGAAAGTCAGCCAAACTCAATTATAGCTGTCTATCTACATAAGACTGCTCACCATTATTCCTTGGTGTTTGCTGATCTAGCTTCTTTCCTATCTCCTGTTCTTCTTCCTGCTTATTCTTCTGTGGACTAATATTGTTCTCTTGTCTTTGCTCATCTATCTTCTCTTGCTCAGTCTTTTGTGAAATTGGACCTTTTTACTGCCAAGTTTGAGTTACTTCTTTCCATGGCCTTCTTCTCTTTGGCATCTCTTCTTTTGATTCTGGCTCCACTTGACATAGATGCCCTATCTTCTGGCATCTATCACAATATTAAGGCCTCCATTCTAACACTACTTCCTGCATAAATGTTTTCCCATTTGGATCCACTACTGCTATCTTTTGAGGTATAGTTTTTGTAACATTGACTTCAACAAGCATTCTAGCATATGAGATTCTTGTTTGCTTGGTGGTACATTCATCAGCAAAAAGAGGAACTCCAATAGCACTTGCAATCCTACTCAGAGATCCCACACCCCAATAGTTTAAAGGCAATATTAGAAAATTCACCCACAAAGGAATTTCTGTTAGAAACTCACTTCCAAAATCAAACTCAGGACACCATTGTTTCAGGATGATTGGTCGATTGTTGATAGTATATGGCCCAGAGAACAAAATCTGATTCATGTCACTAATCTTCTGAAACTTGATTAGATAGTATCCATCCTCGTGAAGAAACTTTCAGGTTTATTCACACTTGACCAGTTCATCAATATATATCTCTTCATAGTATTGTACCCAGGGCATTCTCCAATCACATATGCAATGAGAGCACACTTCCATTTCTGTTCTTCTTCTTGCACCTCTTTCCCTTCCAGCTGCACCATCGTTTGCCCATTCACTACCTATGGAGGAAAATAGGATAATGTCACGACCCAAAACCGAGCCGCAACTGGCACCCACACTTACCCTCCTATGTGAGCGAACCAACCTATCTAAACCCTAATATTTCAATTTAATATCAACAGAAAGTAATGCGGAAGACTTAAACTCATTAATAAAAACCAATTCAATAACTTCTAAAATTCAACACCTATTATTCCCCAAAATCTGGAAGTCATCAGCACAAGAACATCTATGATCAAACTACTAAACTAAGAGTATTCTAAGAAGCTAAAATAAACAAAAGCTAGTCCATGCCGGAACTTCAAGGCATCAAGACATGAGGAAGAAGATCCAGTCCAAGCTAGAAGCATTAGCTCACCCTGAAATCCGGTGTAATGAAGACTGGCTAGAGTTGCGGTTGAGTTGAAGACGACGGTA
>NC_028644.1:12958643-12969068 GCF_001406875.1 Solanum pennellii | reverse complement strand
TATTATTATTATTATTGTTGTTGTTGTTGTTGTTGTTATTATTATTATTATTGTTATTATTATTGTTATTGTTATTGTTATTGTTATTATTATTATTATTATTATTATTATTTATATTATTATTATTATATTATTTTTATTATTATTATTATTATATTTGTTATTGTTGTTGTTATTATTATTATTATTGTTATTATTATTGTTATTATTATTATTAGTGTTATTTTTATTATTATTATTATTATTATTATTATTATTATTATTATTATTATTATTCTGGAAAAATGAATAAATATCCCCTAGAATATGACTGAATTCCAAGAGATACACTTTAACTAAACAAAGGTCTTATTTCCACTAAACTTAAGTGTTTGGTAATTTTATACATCTTTTGTCTTACGTGGCACATTCCGTTTCTCCAAGTAATTCAGGCGCGTGAGAGATATTTTGATGCTATGTAAGTAAAAAAGGTGCAGAAAATTATAGAAAAATGGTTTCAAGGGGTAATATGACATTAGTTTAGTTAAGATGTGTCTTTGAGATTTTGGTCATAGTTTAGGTGATACTTGTATATTTTCCCAACTATTTTCCTCCATACCGAACACACAGTAAATGTTCCAAGTGAGTCAATACTAAGACCATCTCCAACACACCTCTATTTTACTCTCCATTCTCTGTATTTGGAAAGTAAAATAGAGAATGTTCTCTCCAACCTGTCTCCATATTACTCTCTATACTCCATTTATAAGATGTGAATAGTAGTTCTCCAAATTTGGAGAACTACTATTCACACTCTCTATTTTACTTTTTCAATATTTAATTATTATTTTCATTACTTTTCAATTAACATAATACTTTACATATAATTTCATTAATTAAACAAGGATAATGGATAAGTATCCCCTCAACCTATGTCCGAAATCTCAGAGGCACACTTATACTATACTAAGATCCTATTACCCTCCTGAACTTATTTTATTTAATAATTTTCTATCTCTTTTCGGCCTACGTGACACTATCTTGTGGGTCAACGCTGGTTGACTTTTTTCAAGTTAGTGTCACGTAGGCCAAAAAGGGGTAGAAAATTACTTATAAAATAAGTTCAGGGGGGTTATAGGACCTATGTAAAGTATAAGTGTGTTTCTGGGATTTTGGCATAGGTTGAGGGGGTACTTGTTCATTTTCCCAATTAAATATCTGATATTCATGATTCTTTCTAAATGTAATATACTATTTTAGAAAACATATTACCTAATATATACTACTTTAATTTCAATTAATATATTTTTAATAATTCTCACCAATAATAAAAATTTATTTTATTATTAATTTCCTTATAAAGAATACCAAAATTAAAATGGTAAGTTAAAAAAATTAATTTAAATACAGATATCTATAAAATACATAACATAGTAATTTAAATACAAGATAAAATACAATACATACATAATAATTAATTCGCGATGAAACAAGAATCATGTCGAAAAGATATGGAACGCGCATTCGGAGTTTTGCAATTATTGTAAGACCGTCATATTTTTGTAGAAAGGAAGTGCTACATGATATAATGACCACATGTATTATGCTATACAACTTGATAATTGAGGATGCGATCTTATTGCACCAATTTAAGATGTCGTAGAGGCTCCAACTACAATAATAGAAATGGTGATAGATGAAAATCTCTGATTTGAACAATTTTTAGCTAGACATAATAAAATTAAGGACAAAAATGCTCTTTTGAACTCCGCAATACATTAATAGAGCATTTATGGGAGCAACGTAATAATTTCAAAAATTAAGTGTTTATGTAATGTTTATGCAATCGTATTTTATTTTTATTTGAATTTATTCATTAATTTATATATTATATAATATTTCCGTGCAATTTATGATATTCAAAAATTAATAATAAAATATAATTTATATTAAATAAAATATTTGAAAAAATAAAATTTTTATCATATTAGAATTATATAAAGCTATCATTGGAAAAAAGAAATAAATAATTTATTAAGAAATAAGAATGAAAAAAGAATAATATAATATTAAGAAGAGAGAAAAATATTTTTTTTTAGAGTGTAAATAGAGAATTCACATGCAGTTGGTTATTTGAAAAAATATAGAACTCTATATTTATATTTGTAGAGTAAAATAGAGTGAGATACCATAAGATGATGAGAAGGGTAGTTTTGAAAAAAAAGAAGTAAAAAAAAAAAAGGGTATATTTGATAGTTATGGATAATAAATGCTGGTTTTTGTTTCTTTTTCATTTGGAAAGGGAATAAGTGCCTGGGCCCTGGGGCCTGGGGCCTGGAGCATGTGTTTCATGCTGTTTATGCTTATTCTGTTTGAATGGAAAGACTGCTTATGTGGATCCTAATCCTATCATCATATTCCTCTTGTTTTTCACTCATATAGGTTTGGTCCGTGACCAAGGCCAATCAACGAATTAGGGTTTGTGTACACACAACATTCGATAACAATGTCTGTTGGGAGTGAAAGAGACAAAACGCTGGAGGCAATCTGTTATAGGCGCGGCTCACTTCAGTTACTTGATCAAGTATTCTACTATATTCTCTTTTTATTCCTTAATGTGAACAAGATTACGATTCCTAAGATTGTTGTTTTCATGTTTTGCCACACACTACTTAACATTTGACTATTTTCTTTAACAGCGAAAACTCCCCCTAGAGACTCTTTATCTGGATATCCACGATACAAACGATGCCTGGTAATTTTTTCACTTGTTTTGTTTTCCAAACTTCTTGTATTTCAGTTGCTTTTTTTTTTAATCTCAAAAGTTGTTGCTCCCTAATATTCTAAATGATTTATAATATAACAAATAATGAAGTGGTATGGTAGTAGATGATCCTCATGTTTGTTTGGCATTATTGATTCATGAAACATTAATGTTGTTGCTCTTGCTAGTGCCTATGTTTTCCCGGATAAATGATCGTGTATGTGGAATTGCCGACTGTTGTGATGATGCCTAATAAGGTTCTTGAATATTGAGTGACCTGCTTTTTCACTTGGCTTCGCTAGGGATGCAATTAAGGAAATGGTTGTCCGTGGGGCACCTGCAATTGCTATAGCTGCTGCACTGTCTTTGGCAGTAGAAGTTTCAAACTTAGCTTCTTTTGATGGGACTTCTCATGATGCATCAGTTTTCCTTAGTAAAAAATTGGATTTTCTTGTTTCAAGGTAATATTTAACTAGGACTGCAAAAATATTTTTCTACTTATGTCTCATTATTGTGAAAATCTTTGCTGTTCAACTTCTTCCAAGGATCTGATGATATTTTATTTTTTCCATCTAGTCGTCCGACAGCTGTTAATCTTTCAGATTCTGCAGTAAAGCTTAAAGAAGTTATAAGCAAGGCTGCTGCCATAGCCAATGAAGCCAATTCAGTGTTTCAGGTAGTAATATTGTCTTGCTTTCACAAACACTCAGTTCTCCTGTCTAAATATTAACTATTTCATCAGTAATGTAAGCCTAGACTGGAAGAGGGGCACAACATAATTGGGGATAGTTTCACAATAGGAATGTACTAACTTGCTTTATCCTTTTTTTCTGTTGCTTGACACTTCTAACTCTCATCTGTTCAATCAGGCTTACATTGAAGCTGCTGAAGTTATGCTGGAGGATGATGTTACTTCCAATAAGGCAATTGGTTCATATGGAGCTAGTTTTATTAAGAATTACCTGACAGACTCTAAGAATATAACAATTTTGACCCATTGCAACACAGGAAGGTACACCGCAGTTCTAGTTTTCTATTTTATTTGCATGGTTGATTGGTTCTTATCCTACTTGGCTTGGCATGGTTTTCTTCCATATCCTATTATCCTCCCGGAAATTGCAAAATATAATTCTGTGACAGGATTAACGAGAACAATTGTGATAAGGATTAGATATCCAGATGGAGTAATTCTTATTTTTCTTGCGTTTCTCCAACAGTCTTGCCACAGCTGGATATGGAACTGCTCTTGGTGTTATCCGGGCACTTTATGCTGACGGAGCTTTAGAAAGGGCATACTGCACAGAAACCCGTCCATTCAACCAGGTAGTGCAGGGATATAGTTTATTCTATTTTTAACAACCCTGGTAGAGTCAACCAGTAGTTATTATAGCAATTAACCTATTGATGATTATCCCCTGTTAGGCTGCAGAAAATAGAGTTTTTCAAAAAAAAAAAGAAAATAACTATTGCAGAACAATGCTAACTTATAGCCAACAATATACCCCGTATAATCGCACAAATTGGATCTGGGGAGGGTAGAGTGTACACAAATCTTACCCCAACCCAGAGAGTGTTTCCAATAAACCCTCAACTTAAAATAAAGTATTTCCAAGCACTTGAAAAGAGAATACAAAAATGATAGCAGTAACAATAACTTAATAGTGTGAATGTTGCAACACACAGCATTTTGCAGAAAGAATAGTTATGCCAACAAAAAAATGTGATTACTGTAGCACAAGAAACATAGGTGATAATTGAAATCGACTACCAATCCTATCCCACAGGAAAGCAAGAGAACGCTCAACTACCAACTTATCTTATATGCTAATATGCAACCTCCAATCCTCCTATTTAAGATAATATCCTCGGTAAGCTCAAGATGGGTCATGTCTTGTGATCACCTTTCCAATACTCCTTCAGCTTACATTTACCTCTCTCAATGCTCGCCATTGCCAACCTCTCACACCTCCTCACTAGGGCATGTAAACTTCTCTTCATATGCTCAAATCATCTCAATCTAGCTTCTCTCATCTTATTCACCACGGAGACCATTCCTTCCCTACATGGATATCTTCATTCCTAATATTATCTCTTAGTATGACTACACATTAACCTCAACATTCTCATCTTTGGACTTTCATTTTGTAAGCATGTGAGTTCTTGACCTGCCAAAACACTATCTTATACAACATAGTCGGTCTAACCACCACTCTGTACAACTTACCCTTAAGTTTTGGTAGTAGCCTGTAAGTTCTCTTCTTCTCTTCTTTTTCTCTTCTTCTTCTTCTCTTTTTCTGTGCGAGGCTGCGAATGATTCTTTTGTGATTTAATTATGCCTTTGCTTTATATGACTTATGATGATTATTGACTATCTATTTACTGATAATCTAATAATATATTACCTCTGTTCAGTTATTTAATATTTTTTTATTTTTATACTAAATAACACTTTACTAAAAAAAGCGCGCGCTTCGCTCCTCGCTTCTGTAAAGCGAGCCCTCGTCGCTTTTTTCTGCTTCTCGCTTCCCAAAACTCTGTGAACACCAAAGTTAAGTCCCGCTTCTACTACCTATACTGCTCCACCATATGTAAATCCCTCTTTCTCTTCCTATAATGCTCCACCATATGTAATTCCCTCTTCTTTCACCTATATTGTCAATTTTTTTTAGCCGTGTCATAGTAAATGTTTATGGTAATTAAGAGCGAAGTGTGTTTCTAGGTATCATAAGTGAACTCATCCCCTTAGCAGTTATAACATAGTAGTCTATTGATGGTAACCTTTTAGTGGTTAGTGTTAAATTGTCATGACCCAAAATTCAAGGTCATGATGGCAACTACCCGAACCCTTGGTAGGTAAACCATTACTAAACACAGAAACATTATGACTAAATGCGGAGAAATAACCAATAAGTAATTAGTAGTAAAACTCAATATCTTAAGGAAAATACAAAATGATGAAATGAAGCCATCCCAAGACTCAGTTTCACCAGTACAAGAACTCAGTAATAAGGAACACAAGGCTAAAATAATAAATTGTCTAGAAAGTAGAAAAGACAGAAAATAAAACAAAGAAGAAGTTGGGCCATCATTTTGGACGCAAGGAGCTTACCACAACTTCAAATAAGAAATAACTTCGGATGATTAGATCAATAAGGAACGCTAGTGCCAGGATATACTTTAGTAAAGATGTACAAGTAGTATGAGTACAAAGACATGGTATTTCACTACGCATTATAAGGTTGATTGAGCAAGGGCAATAACTGTATCATAAAGAATGATAAAAAACCTGCAATTAGAAGAACCCAACAATTAAGTCAAAGCGAGTCTCCTTGGGTATGGAGTCGCCTTTGTCAGGGAGAGCAAGGAGAGGGAGAGCAGTACCCTGTAATGTGGGGACTTTCCAAGGTGAATGCAGATTTAATTAGGCTCTAATGTGGGTACTGTATACTGGGTGGGAAACCCCCCCAAAAAAGTAAAAATAAATAAATAAGGACCAATGCAATGACCAATATCCCTACTGTGCACACCCCCATCCACAGAATACACTGTGAGGGGGGACCCTTGGAGGATTCACGAGATCTACATACCCCGCTCAAAAGCATTCCATGTCGGGCAATAATAAGCACTTTCTTATATAATACCATCCATAGTAGATCCATCCGAAATCATTTTCCGTTGGCTATAAGTATTTTCTTTCAAACGTTGTTTCCATAGTACAATCTTGTGATCCATGGAATGAATGTATATGCATTATCACAGTAATAAAGTCAGTTTCAAATGCAATAGGTATTTAAGAATGTGTTTCTCACCACTAATACCATAGGCTATAAACGTCCTCAATAATGGATTTACTTTCAAACGGTGTCCTTAGGCCACATTTAATCAATTTAAACAGATCGTTTTCTTCGAAATCAGTTTACCCATAAGACAGGGAACTGAAATCTGAAATTTCGTAGAAAATGGGGTTCAAAACGACCCTCAAATCATCAAATTGAGTTCACCTAACTTTAGGAGAAAAATCCCCGAATTTCATTACCTATACGTGGTAAATCAACTAAATAAACGACAAATCTATAGAAACATACCCAAGGGGAGGTAGACTCTTACCCCCGCGATGAAATCTTGAAATAACTTCTAAAATCTGCTCAATTCAAGCTCAAAATATCCCAAAATTTAATCAAGAATTCTAGGTTCGAAATTAGAATTTAATATGCCTCGGTCTCAGGTGTTCTTCACGACTGCGGAAAATGACTTGAGTCTTGACCCAGACCCTTGCAAATTGCTCCATCTCTGCTTCCGCAAACACAAAGTAGTAGGGCAAACCGATCATAAAATACGTTCCCGACAATGTTGAAATTATCGAATCACCATTTCGAGGTCATCTTGACCAAATATTGTTAGTGGTCAATTTTAAATTTAAGAGATGTAAGAATTCCATCCAAGGGTCTAATCTAAAAAGCCCCCAATTCCCTTGAGAACCCTGTCAAACATCCAACTAGGTCATAAATTACCCTTTCAATCTAGTGGAATCATCAGAACTTGAATTTGACCTCACCAACCCCAAATAGGACTTTGGTCAAACTTCAAAACTCAAAAACTCTCCCGAAACCTATTCAATCACCTTGGGAAGCATATCACTCGTTGCCGCAAGTCATAAACAGCTAACCAATGCTGTGAGAAGGGTCAAACAATTGAAAAAAAAGCAAATAACACATAACAGCCTTGAGGGTCGTGACATGAATATTGGTCTAGTAGCATATTCCATGCATCGATTTTTGCCCTTTTTTTGGCGTACTCAGATCAAACAAAAATAGGTTAACATATAATACCTTGGTCAGAGATATCAGATACAAAATCAAGAAGAATTAAACAAGGGACTAGAAAAGGAGTTTCTAGTCTATTTTTGGTGAAAACTCGGTATTCACTTTCTGCAATTAGTTATTATACTGCTACCCCTACTCCTGTATTCATCAGCATTTTATTATAGAAAATGTTAAACAACTGCTATTGAACTCCTCAATTCATCAGCATCATATTTGAAGGAACACCAGTAGTTTTAATAGTTATAATGCAATACGACCACCACTCTTCTCTTCTTCCCCATCCCCATCCCCCAAAATAAATAAAAATGTAAATATAAAAAAAGTTAAAGAAGAAGATCCGATCATACTATGCTCCGCCTCTATTGGAACCTTTTATGTGCATTTTGGTTTATAAGTGCGAGAGAAAGATTAGACTTTAGTAGATTAACCCGTGAAAAACATGTTTTCTACTTGATGAATATATACCTATTCTCATTGACTACAGCTTCAGTAATCATGTACTGAAGACTCAGATTAGGGATGGCAATGGTGCGGGTCGGGGTGGTTGTGGGACGGGTTGAGCTTCAACCCAAAAATTCAACCCGCCCCACCCCGCATAGTAAAAATATTGATTTCAATCCGCGAGCGCCAACCCGCCCACCCCGTCCCACATAAAAAAATATTATTTTTTCAGCATAAACTTATTCATTTTAATTAGTATATGATTTACTGATTATTGGCTATTACAAAATTAAAATTTGATTAAGCAAAAATTTAGTACCTCAAAAGTTGTAAACCTTTTTAACAACATTTCAAACATATCAGAAAGAAACTAACATTATTATATTATTGAAGTTAAGATGAAATCATGCATTAATATTCTACAAAGATTAAAGCTTAATTATAATAAACTTGACTAATAAATCTCAAAATCTATACCATTTATTCAGTTAAGTCGCGCCAAATTGTGAATCAATTTTTATTTTTATTTTTATGCATTATTTAGAGCCTTTCAAAACAATTTTGCTTTGATATTTAATTTATAAATAATATTTTCATAAGAATACAATTTTAGTTCTAGTAATCATTGGTCATTTTGAAACAGAAACTTTTTTTAGATTTTAAATTTGAGATAGTCCATTGTAATTTTCTTATTAATCTAAAAAAATGGAATAGAAATATTAAGGGGAGATTCTATATTTTGGTATAAAAAAGAAAGTTTGCTTAACATGTTTAATATTCTTATAATTTGCATGCTAAATGTGTAAAGTTTAGCCTTCAGTTCCAGGCTAATAATATAGTGCGAATATGAAATTATTGCCCCCGCCCCCGCCCCCGCCCTGCACCCACAAAAAATTAAGTATGTTGATATAGACCCAACCTGTCCCGCTCCGCCCCCCATCTGTTCAACCCCCCTCCCAACACACATCCGCCCTGCCCCATTGCTATCCCTAAGTCAGATACCTAATATTATATGTTCAACTGAAATTTGATGGTGGACGATACTTCTGATTTGCCTTGTTGAAAGGCTTCTTTGCTTGTTTGATTGTCTGACTACCATTTGAGCCATCCTGCATCAGGCCTCCAACTGGAGACAGTTGGAGAAAGATACTTTATCATATCTTCTCTTTGTAATATCAGGGATCCAGATTGACTGCATTTGAATTGGTTCATGAAAACATCCCAGCCACCCTTATAGCTGATTCAGCTGCAGCTGCATTAATGAATGCTGGTCGTGTGAAAGCTGTCATTGTTGGAGCTGATCGTGTAGCTGCAAATGGTACTTCTGACTTATGAGTTACTTTCGCATGTGCCTTTTGGTTTTGGAACTAGAGTGTTTTATGGAGAGCTATACATATTATTGCAGGTGATACTGCCAACAAAATTGGAACTTACAACCTTGCTGTTTCTGCCATGCATCATGGTATACCATTTTACGTTGCAGCGCCTTTGACTTCTGTTGATCTATCTCTTTCTTCTGGACAAGAAATTGTGATAGAAGAAAGATCTCCAAAGGAACTGTTACATACACGAGGAGGACTTGGTGAACAAGTTGCTGCCTCTGGTATTTCGGTTTGGAACCCTGCATTTGATGTCACCCCAGCTAAGTTTATTAGTGGAATCATCACTGAGAAGGTCAGTCTATTTGTATTTGCCTCTCACTCCCATTTTTCTGTCTATCCCACAGTTGCACTTGTATGGTGGTGCACTTGGAACACTACACTATTCATGTTCTGGTCAAATAAGTCGAATGATAAGCCTGATAAGTGACTACTATTTGAATAGGGTGTCATCACGAAGAATGGGACAGACACTTTTGATATTGCTGGGTTTGTGCGCAAGACAGCAGGAAATTTGTGATGCTGGTTTTGTTAAATGTTTGTTTAGTTGATATTTCTTGAGCTTTGCTAAACCCCTCCATCTTAGAGTGAGTAAAAAGTACTGACAAGGCAACATCAATTTCACTCCAATAATGTTAATCTATTGTGGTCCTATATGAACATGGAAAATTGTTTTGCTATGGGTAAGTAACAGTAATATGCATACTAACGGAGCCTTTTAAGTGAGATAAACCCCATGTCCCCACTGGCATCCGTATTTTGTCAATAAAAATGTTTGTCAATTTAAATATTAGTAGGCATTTCCTCTTATTTTCTTGTATGGGTAATTTGAATGTGACAAAATTATAGCCTCAAGGTGGGCCATGTGAGCCAGATGCTACATTCTCATGTAAGTGGTTCAAGAGATTGTGTCCCGCAACTCTCGAAGGGGCCACCAACCTCCCGAATTATTGTAGGACAAGCAGTATTTGAATGCATGATAACAAGTGCAAGAAGTATAATAAAGAAAGTAGAATGGTAATATATATATATATATATA
>NC_028644.1:12886951-12958571 GCF_001406875.1 Solanum pennellii | reverse complement strand
ATATATATATATATATATATATATATATAATGATAGTTGCCAGAGCCTTTTACTGTAAAGCTTATGAAATGGTAAGAATTGAATGTTAATCAGAAACTGTGGAGCACTCATTACAAATGTGAAATGGCTAAGCGACTGTTTGTAGGAACAAACTTACTCTCTAAGATGTTCCACTCTCCCATGAAAATCTTTCATGATAAGTGGATGTGCAAGCCCATATCATCCTTAACTGGTTCGACTATGATCCAAGATCATCGTGTCTTTGGAGTAATCATATGTTTTGACATCAAAGTTGAAACCATGTCTCCATGCCTTAACTTAACTGTACACCAAACACTTAAAGATTTTCTTTTCAAAGTAATCACAAATGCAGTACAATGTGTTTAGCATAAATTTCTTGGTAAACTCACTTTCTTAACTATTTCTCTATCATTCCATTTATACCATCTTCTCTCTGACTGGAAATGACTCTTGACACATTATATATGTGTGACCAAAATACCATAATATAAGAAAATGAAGATATTTTCTGCTTATTATACATATAAAAATAAATATAAATAAGAACTCTACTTTTTTTTTTTTTTAAAAAAAGTTCTTCAAAATATCAAATCTGCAATATAACAAGATGGTTCACTATATAAACACAATTTTCAAGTCACATTATTCATCAGGATAAAAAAGACTAGGTTAAAATTGATGTTTCAAGAGGAAAAACAAAAGAACAAAAATAACAAGGGCTTGTTTTATAATATTCACATAATATATACTGCACAATAATAAACAAAATAAACATTTATGTTATTTCTACTTACATTGAACATCATATGTCTTTCTTCATCTTCTGTATGTAAAGTTGGTTCAAGTCATGGAAACAACCTCTTGGAGAAATGCAGGATAGAGTTATGTACAATAAACCCTTGTAGTTCGGTCCTTCGCTCTGAACCCCGAACACATCAAAAGTTTTACTGCACTGGGCTGTCCTGGTATAAAAACTCTTGATCTCAGAGATGGATGCACCCATATATTTAATGATTTCAATTGAACTTATCAGTTTTTCTTGAAGTATATGGGGATGTACATGCATGACAAATGGACCATACGTTTTAATTTGATAGATTCGATCATACAATATTTTCCACATGAAGCATATACAGCAATTAATGTCGACAAATACAAGTGAATTACGTTGATCAATTATAAAAACCTTAAAAATGAATCCATCAAGCTTTAATTCTCGATCCCTTTCAAGACTCAACTCATACATTTTCTCCATGTTGGTGGTTATATCCATTTTCCTCCACTTCCACAACGCAATCAAATTTGACATCATAATTGTTGTTATGATGACAACAACATGTGGACTTTCTGGTAGAAAAAACATTCCTAGGGGTTCCAAGACTTGACATTGTGGATGGTGCAGAGATTTGTGGATTGTGAATATTGCAATAAAAACGTTTAATGCAAGTGTACATGTATGTTAGGAGCCAAAAGAGCCATGGGGAGCCAACCAATATCAATGCTAATAAAAGGAACCACGACTGAGAAAATTTAGGCAGGGTAAGATAGATGACAAGGAATACACCACCAATAACAACACAAATACAAAAAATGAAAGATATAAGGGAGACTCTAAAATCCCCGTCCCTATCTTCCATTAATCTTCTATATCATCAATCAATTATACCTAACAATCAATCACAATGGGTAATTCACAACCAAATTATTTTTTGATTCTTCTTAATTTGTTATGAGAGTTAATCATATTGGATGCCTAACCAAACACACGTTATGCTATTTTGTTCTGATGGAGAAAATAATGGCTACTCATCCAATAGAATCCCCTAATTATCTGACTACTTTTTGGCCTCCCATAGGAATGCATAAAGAAATAAATATGTTAAATATGAAGGTAAAAGGTCAAATATATCCCAAACTATCATAAATTACAGATATCCTCTGTCATACTTTTGGTACATTGGTTCTCATGCCGTCCAAAAACTACAACGTATATGCCATTCACTCTAACGGAAGACTAAATAGGGATACGTGACACAATCTTATCCATTGATCCGATGTCTGGTCGGTGAATAAGATTATGACAAGTATATGTCCGTTAGTATAAAGGGTATATATGCTCTAGTTTTTGGACGACAAGGGCACCAATGTTCCTAAAGTATGGCGGAGGAACCATTTACGATAGTTCGGGGGTACATTTGTCTTTTTCCCTAGTATATATAATACACGGACAGTTAAAAGGTTTAATAATCAATCATTCCTTAGTTTGAGAAGAGAGATTTAAAAGTCTCTCTTAAATGAAACAGAGAAATAGAGTTTAGACTATATTTAATTATTTTGGGACCCTTGTTAACCCTTGTTGTTTGATAGATTCACATTAGGCATAATTGAATCTAATTCCCATATTATTGGTCATATTCTCATTGATAATGACTCATGTAGTTGCGGAAGCATTTTATTGATCAACCATTCATAAACTTGAAATAGACTGAGTGGTCAATGCTAATGCATGACCCTGAATGCAAGTCTATAAGTATAACCCCAAATGCATATAGTTGTATGATTACCGAAGACCGGAATCAATTCTTTGTGAGGATACAATTTCAATCACATTAGTTTATAAGAATATTCATTTTCTGTTATTATAGTTAAATTTACAACAATATAATCAATCTCTACAACTATTATGGATTAGAAACTAACAACAAGTTGGATAGTCATATCTATATGTAACTGATAAGTGGTGAACTTGCATTCATTTAAAGCTCTTTTCTTATAATTTTGTGGCACACAGAGTAGGGAAAGAGGCCAATTATGTTTTGAATTGTGTTGTTTTAGGTGTTCTAATGATGGGAAAGAAAATGCTGACCAAAAGTGGAATCACATTTGAAAAAGAGCAAAACCTGGCAGGGAAACACACCCAAGTATCGCACCTGCTGAGCACTGGTCGCTTAAGCGAACCCGTCAACGAAGTTAAGTGTCCTCTTAAGAGAGAACGTAGGGTTCACTTTTGAAAATTGGGCTAGAGGGTCGAGGTCGCTTAAGCGAACTTCAATTCATTTTTGCAAAGGTCGCTTCCGCGAACCTCCTTCACTTCTGTGAACCTCCGTCACTTCTACGAAGCCCTTTTTTAAGACAGGAGGCAGGATTAGAAATTCTCAAGATTTCGACCCAAAATTTAGAAAATAGGGTTAGAGTTGGCATTATTGATCATCCAAGAATAATAGAGAGAGAGAGAGCACTGCATGTAGATAAACACATTCAAAAAGTAAATCTCTTTGTGTTATTGATTAAGGGGTTAAGACAATATTGAAGAGAAGTTGCCTCACATTTCAGTTGTGGATTTGAAGATTGTGTTCTAATTTAGTAATATCTTTTTATTGTTTCTTCATTTTCTTGTTCTTAATTGCTAGAAATGTAGGTATGATGACTTGTATGAAATTGAGGCTTTTGTGCTAGAAATAGACAACAAAAGCTATTTGGTTGTTTGATTAATTATTCTATTGCTTTTGTAGTTCCTTATTTCCATGCTTGATTTCATGAAATAGGTTCAATCTAGTTTTCATGTCTAAATTTATAGGTTGAAAGTACACGATCAATTCTAGCTTCAAATATACGATTGATGCTCGAAATAGATTGATTGGCATGGAGAATTTGATTGATAATTGCATCTTGACTTTGAATCTTGAATTTGAGATCAAAAAATGAAGGTTTAGGAATTCACTTTTGGGTGCATGACTTCCTTCTAAGAGAGGTCTAAGTTAAGGTAGTGGGTTATTTTGTAATTGAGTGATTAAAATTGAAAAAAGATATCACAATAAAACGCTATGAGATCGAAATCTTTAGCATAATTGACGATGACCTATCCTACCCATTACTGATTCAATGACTATGGATTGAATTTGCAATGAATCATTGAGTGTTGATTGAATCTCAAGTTTTCCTAATTCCCATACATTCCTTGCTTGATATCGTCTTTGCCCCATTTGAAGTGGTGTTATAAAAATTGCCTTCAATTTGATATTCCTGTACCTTGTATATCTAGGTTCAAGATAGTATCCAGTTAGCCTTTGTCTTTTCAATTGCCATTATATTATTCCTTGTGGGATTCGATCCAGACTTTTAGTTGAGAAGTTTTATTGACGACGACCGTGAAAGAAAAGGGAAGGGGGGAGGGGGTGAACTAAAAAATTCCTTTCGTCGACTTCGTAAATTGGTTAGTCGACTCACCTGTAAGTTAGTACCACAGATAATCAAAGATAAGAAATGCAGTAAGTGAACAAAAAGTTAGTCTTATACTAGTTCAGAACACCAATGTGGTGCCTACTTCCAGTCCCCTTGGGTTTCAAAGGTTCCTTAAGACCTTGAAGTGATTTTAGATGGTACAAGGTATTTAAACTACAAATAAGAAATTCTGTTTTCACACAACCTCAATCTTTTCTTTTTTCAGTTGTATACTCATGAGTAGGGGAGTACAAGTCAAACCAAACTGAAGAACCAATTAAAACCGACAAATAAAACCAATTTAGGGTTTGGCTTGGTTGGTTTGTCGATGAAAAAAACTATAACAACCTGAAAATGACTAGCTAAGTAATGGTTAAACGTACCTAGAATGCATGGATTAGACCGGGTTCACACGGCTTTTTGCGCGTAGAACCAGACCTCAGAACCTATGCACTAGACAAGCCAACCAACTTGGTGAGTTAGTTGAGCTAGGCAAGGTGAAAACCAACCATGTAGGGCACCCGAATTGAAGAGATTCACCCGGATAAGTTTTTACCGGACTTAAAAGGGATAATCTTAGGTTTGGAAGGTCTAGGGGTAAAATGGTCTTTTCAAGGCTAGGGGTAGTATTGTAATTACCCTAAGTATTTAATTAATTAATTAATTAATTCAAAGAGGAGGGAATTCGGGTAGGTTGGCCGAATTTGACCCTTTTTCGCAAGTTAAGCTTCACCCGGGTTCGATCCTTGGTGGAAGCAATGTTAAATTTATTAATTTATATTAATGGCTGATTTAAGTAAGGGCATAATTTGTAATTTCACCTAAGCCTTCAAAAAATAAGATTTTATTAATTTATGAGGAATCCTAGTTTGACTAATTCCAAAACTAAATCTCCTAATCCTAAGCTACCACTCATTCTCACAAATCTCTCTACTTCTACCTCACTTGCAAATTAGTCTTCAGTACAAGAAAAGAACATAACAAAAAAATAAATTTCATCAAGAACTTGAACGCTAAAACTCAAAAGCAAAATAAGCTTTAAAACGAAAAGCAAAAACCAAATTCTCGATTGATTATGCTTGTGATTTTGGTGGTGAGACGTCGGCTTAGTGGGGGGGGGGGGTTTAGCAACACGTAGAAAATCATTGAACGACTTCAGGTATGGTTTTTCTTCTCTCTCGGTCCCTTAACCAAGAGACCCCTAAGGTTCAGTCTATTCACAATCAAAAACTAAGATTGTCCCTGTTGCATGCCCCGGTCATTAGATCCTTTGAAAGATTCAAGTATGCGTTGGTATGACTTCTGGTAGATGATATTAGGGCTGATTGTGATTACGTGTCTAAATGTGTATTCGGAATCATGTAGAAATGAAAGAGGTGTTCCGAAAATGTGAAGTTCGTTAACTTGTTTGTGCATGTGTGTGTCGTGAATTAGACACGGTTTGAAGCTTGATATTGACATGTTAAAATGTTATAAATTATGTGTATACGAATATGTTAAAAACGTCATGTTCATATGAGTTCAAAGTTGCTGAATTGAATGATAATTCTTGACTGAAAGTAACCTTTAAAATGCACCTAAGGATCTCCCTAAAAACTAGTCGGAATGTCTTAACGTTTAACGTGAAAGAAGGTGAGAAAATGGATTGCAAAAAGGTGATCAAATTTCCAGCTTTTTGGATATTTGGTTTCGGCCAGCTTATTGTAAAAAATTTAGTTTTAATTTTTTTTAAAAATGCATGAGGTCAGTGGGGATTGAACCCAAGACCTCATCATATACAAGTTATAAAAAATTAAATAATAAAATGAGGTACCGAATGAGAAAGTAAGGAGAAAATATAAATAAAAATACATGGGGTAGCCAATAATAAGTTGTGCTTAGAAAAATAGGGTGTGGATTTTGAGAAATGGAAAGTGTTGTAGAGAAGGTGAAAAAATGAAATGCATGCCATGCTTCATGAAACTAGAAGTCATTAAGCCTAAATGATCATACCATTACCCTCATCCCTTTACAAGTCTTGAAAAACCTTTGTGATCTTGAATGAAGGTATTATCATGTTGATTGGATAATACAAGCAAGCCTATAGGGAAGGATCATGCATGTGTTTGTCTTTTAGATAATGAGAGTTGTTTTTGATTCTGAACTTTTAAATTTTATGAGCGCTGTGTGAGCATGGAATCGTTTTTGGAGTGAGGGCATTCACATGCTTTTGTTGAGCCTCAATTTGCATTTGAAGCAAGCATTGTCAGATTTAGTTCATTTGATGATGTTTACTCAGAGTTTGAAACTTAGAGTGCACAACTGGACATTGCATGTGTAGTTTGAAACTGTTGTATACATGTATGTTGAGTATTGAATAACACTATCTGTATGCATCCTTATTGAACTGATTGATCTTGAATTTTACTTGAAGACAAGAAAATGTTTAAGTTGGGGTGTTGAAGTCACATCTTGAGAGTACACCCTAGAAGATATGGCAGTCTCGGAGTGCGACATGGCGTACTTGACCTCTCGGAGGTCTTGTACAAGCCCTTTGACATCATTCATTGCACACATTTATGAAAAGTAGTGTGGAATTAAAACTTTTCATAGGAAATATATTAAAACATCTTTTATAGAAATCCATAGAAAAATACTAAGTCTGAACATATGCCAATCTTAGACTAAAGAATACATGGGACACGACTCATACAATACGAAATATACAATTACGTAGTCTATTACAATACTCGAAATATAAGAAGTCTAAAGATAGTTATGCCCTCTAGTCAAGTGAGGACATACTTCAACTTTTGCTTTGAAGAGTCCCAGTTTCCAAGCTTGCTTCAAGCTACCTCTCACCTGCTAGCCACACCTTTAGAGATAGAAAATAAGTATGGAATTAGTACAACACATGTACTAAATATGACATAATGCATAAAATCATGAGAAACGAACATTTATGAGAAATATGCTCTTTTTGATTAAAACTTCATAGTATAAGCAAAAGAATCACATTTAAACCGCAAACATCACATTTAGAACACATTACAAATTATATTCAATTTATTAGCACATTACCGTAGGTCACAGTGAGCTTACAGTGACTTCAATGTAAGTTCACATATAATTCACATATCACAATTTAGCATAAAATATACATCAAAACACATAACCATGATATCCTCCTACCAAAGGTAATTCTAAGGCTCACTTGAGTGAGTTATGAAGCGATCGCCCATACAATATCTTCACACACACCTAAGAGATTCTTTAGACTACCTAGGATAAGATAATCCTTACTTTATTAACAAACTTTCCTTTCTAGAGTTAATTTTAAGACTTCCCTAGGTAAGACATGAAGAGACCATTCCTATGCCCCCTTCACACCTTAACTAGGTATTCCTTAAAGTCACGCTAGACTAGTACTTAATTATTAACATGATTTTCAACTTAAATCATTAGCTTCATTAGTTCATTTAAGAGATATTCAACACATAAGGACATTCAAGTAATGGCCTTGGACAAGAACTATGGACTCACTCACTAACATCTTAAAAGCCTAATCATGCAATGTCTAGATAGCGTCCCATACCACCACCTAAACTTCATAAAACTTCTCCAATACTAGTAGGTATCCCATATGATGAGAATAGACAATAACCCACATAGGCCATACTAGATATGCATGGAATCCGGAGTCATGAACCTAATCCGATGGAGAGTGTTTACTTGCCAATGGTAGAACTAAGACACATCCCATGTAGGAACATGGTTAAGGAATATCGAGGGTTTCTTAGTTCTCTGAAGTCATCTTAGTTAGAGAAACTTCCCAAGCATACTAACTAGGTGCTATCCTTTGTTCTCATAGAATATTCCAATAAAGGAGTACATGAAGAGGTTCCATATCTAGTTCATAACCCAATCATATGACACCTTACCAAAGAGGGTCCACTAAGGCTACCTACAATGGTCAAGAGGATAGCTGAATCACTTTCCAAAGGATGATTTTATGCCGTTCCAGCCAACCAAACTTAAGTCCACCATTCACACAAGAAGGATACCATTACGACTTTCAACTTCAAGGATATCATAACCTTACATCTAGGATGAAGGTTCCACATAAAGGACATTCTTAGATCTGTTCAAGGTCACATGTCAATCACATTGTACATGTAACAAGTAAGGGACACAAGTATACCAATATAAGACATAACATACTCCACATATAGCATATCATTCAAGAAGCACACAGACATAACCAATATCATCTATAGTTCACCCTATTCAATACTATAATATCATCAATCTAAACCATCACAAGTATCATATAATTCAACAAGAAGGATTATACTTCAATCTTAATGTAATCCACATAACAACCTCACTATAGCCTACTGCAGACTCCTATCATCAACTAAGACGAATTCATACTTTGACTCCACATAAACACATAGTCATCAAGACCTCACAATACTCATATAATTAATTTATAACATGATAAATCCATAATACATAAAGTAATGCCGACGAGGCCACATTAATTCCCAATTCATAAAGTAATGCCGACAAGGCCATATAATTCAAAAGTATATCACATAAGCACCACAACCATAAGTGGACCATACCAAACATCATTACTATCTAAGACCTATACTACACAATATGGAGAAAGTTAGATCAACATACCATTAATCCAACCTCACAACTTCAATCCATAGCCAATTCAGCCAACACAATATACAAGGCTCTTACCAATAACCATAGTTTACAATTCAACCCAACAATTACAATATACAATTAATCAAAGATCATACAACGTGAATTAATCAAACCAGGTCATCCTACTTACAATTCTATCATGATTATTTCCTAATTCAATAACCCTAATCAAACTACATAAAAATTCAATAGCATTAAGATATAATCAAATCACCCATAACATAATTAAAAACTAGGGTTTTATGAATTACATAGGTTCATAGAGTAATTAGGCTAAAATAATATAATTAACATCAATTCAATCAATATATAATGATTCATAATGTTTTATACAAGAACCCATGGTTAGATATCAATATTGGACAATTTCATCTTTGAAAGACTTTGGAAATCACTTTGAAGTTTGGCTCCTTGAAGAAAAGAGATTCAACGATGAATACCATACCTAAATTTATGCTAGACCATGAATTTGATGAATAATTGATGAAGAATCACCAAAGAATCTTCAATCCAAGCGAATTCATATAGGTGTTTAGGACTTGTAAACCCACTTGAAATACCCAAAACACCCCTAAGAAACCACCCATTTATTTATTTGGACGTGGGGTGAATTTCCCAATTCACCCCTACACTTAATTGTGAGCCTGCGCAAAAATGCAGTCACCATTGACGGTTGCCCATCAACGGCCCTTCCTGGTACGCCGTCGATGGATTCGGAGACTTTTCCTTGGGAGATTAATCTCCCTCGGCTAATTCTTCACCTACGCCTCCCACCTAGGGGCTTCGTTCAGTCTACTGGGCGTCGATGCCATCAGTAGGTGAGGCTGGTTTAGACAACCTTGCCTCACAAGTTGGGCCATTCCGCAAGGACTCTTGGTTGGTCCTCGTGGATTTTTTTCGGGACATTTCCGACTTGAATATGTTCGTCTACATGTCAAGGACCTCCCGCATCAATTTCATCCAAAACAAATACATAAAATTCAATGAATCACAATTCGACACACAAGCACGTTTTTCAAGGCAAACCTTTTCGAACGTCATGAACGTTCTTGGACGTTTGACCTTCACGAAACTTTAAACACTGCTAACCTCATTCAAACCCATTTTAGGGCTTTGAAACATTAAGACCCAAGTGTTAGGCTCTAGTTTCACCTAAGTCGTTTAACAGGTGTTACCTTCTGCCCCACTTGGACAACATTCATCCTCGAATGACACTTGCTTCTTTTTAGGCACTTTCAAGAGAAAAGACATTCAATAAAAGCAGCACATAACCATACCACACCATACACAATACACAATTTTGAAGGAACACCAATTTCACATAATCTAGAGACTCACAACACAACAAGAAGTTAGAAACTAATCTACAACTCATTATGCAATTAAGACTCACTTTCTTCATTTCAAATAGAAAGAACTCATTCTACATTCATTTTCATGCTCATATACATAAGTTCTATACACACTATAACCATTTTCAATGAAAATCAATTTATTCATTTTTACTAAATCTTTACTGTGACTATAAATTTCTTATAGTGAACATGTTAAACAACAAAGTGAACTATCTCAATTTTTCCAAAAATGCAACTATTAAGCAATTGAGTGATAAAAGCATGATAATATAAAAGACAAAAACATTTAAACTCATATTACCACATAATCATAACTTCATGAAATGCACACTGTAAGGAATTAATGAAATTCAATTCCAACAAGACTTCTAAACACAACGCAACATGCTACTATGACTTTCTAACTCTCAAGCTTGAGTTGAATAGAAGAGAAGTGACTAATTCAAAACTCCACTAATCACCATGCTCCCCCCACTTAGAAGGAACTCATAACAACTAAAGAGAGAAGCTATATCTTACCAACATCTTCATCATCATCCGGCTTTGATCCCCTAGACCAGAGTGCATAGAAGCGAGCCTTCATTGGAACATCATCACCTGGAACACTTGGAGGAACTTGCTTACCTTTATTTCCTCTAGCCGCAATAGTAGGACAATCTCTCACCTTATGTACATCCTTACCACAACCAAAACAATTCACGGTACGAACTAAACATTTCCCATAGTGCTTCTTCCCAAAAGTAGCATAAGTAGGCTTACCACCTTTACAACCACTGCCCTTCTCAAGTTTGACCTTAGGAGCACTAGGTCAATCTTACGTTGGATCTCTCTTCTTGAACCTAGGTTGGTTTTGCTCACTAGATCCACCCCTCTTCATATTTCTATCAATTCTACCAAGTTTGGACTCTTCAATGGATTGAGCATACACCATGAGCCTAGATAAGTTCATGTCACAATTGATCATGGCGATACGACACTCTTATTTGACATGGTCGGCAACACCGGTCACAAACCCACTTCTCTCATCCCTAGGGTTAGACACCACAGATGGAGCATACCTAGACAACATAGTGAAATTCAAGGAATACTACTCAACACTCATATTGCCTTGCTTGAGATTGATCAAAAGCTTCTACCTTTACCTCCCTCCTTTCTCGGGGTAAGTACTTTCCAAAGAAAGCCTCCTTAAGCTCCTCCTACTCTATAGGACTCGAATCAACCAGCCTATTATCATTCCGTTAAGTGTAACACACTTGATAAACCTTCCTCAATTGGTACGAAGCTAACTCTGCCTTCTCCTTAGAAGTCAACACCGTGGCACTATACACATTATATACACCTTCTAGAAACTCTTGGGGATCTTCTCCCACCTCAGAGACAAGAAAGATAGGAGGAGTTCATCCTCACAAAATCTCTCAATCTAGAGGTCATACTGCTCTTCATAGCATTCACTTTAGTCTCAACACCCCTATTAATATGAGCATTCATGGCTTGGGCTAAAGCAAGTACAACCTCTCTAATCTCCCTATTAGTCAATTCCGATGGAACCACCGGAACATCATTACCTCCTTCCACTATAGGAACTTGAGCATTCCTAGCACGTTGAGCCCCTTGATCCCCTTCAACACCTTGAAGAACTTGCTCAACTTGAGGATGAATCTCCACATTCACCCTTCCTTCTTCCAACCTTCTAGAGGCCATCCTTCTAGTAGTAATGTTCCTAAACACACAAGGAAAATATTTAAGAAGGACACTCATAACTTTTTACTCTACGGCACGACACAAGAGTAGAAGAAGAAGGGAAACTCTATCGTCTAATAGCCTCTCGCCCATAGATCTGTCGCGACTCACACTGATGAACGGGACTCTACTAGACGTTGCTTTATGGGACTTTTTTATTCCTAAGACTACTTTCATAACCTATGCTCTGATACAAACTTTGTCACATCCTGACAGTACACCCTAGAAGATATGTAACCGAAGTGCGACATGGAGTACTTGACCTCTCGGAGGTCTTGTACAAGCCCTTTGACATCATTCATTGCATACATGTATGAAAAATAGTGTGAAATTAAAACTTTTCATACGAAATATCTTAAAACATCTTTTATAGAAATCCATAGGAAAATACTAAGTCTCAACATATGCCAATCTTAGACTCAAGAATACAAGGGACACGACCTATACAATAAGACATATAGAATTACTTAGTCTATTATACTACTCAAAATAAAAGAAGTCTATAGATAGTTATGCCCTCGAGTCAAGTGAGGACATACTTCAACTTTTTCTTTGAAGAGTCCTAGTTTCCAAGCTTTCTTAAAGGCACCTCTCACCTGCTAGCCACACCTTTAGAGACTGAAAAAAAGTATGGAATTAGTACAACACATGTACTAAGTATGACATAATGCATAAATCATGAGAAACGAACATTTATGAGAAATATGCTCTTTTTGATTAAAACTTCACAGTATAAGCAAAAGACCACATTTAAACTCCATTACAAATTATATTCAATTTATATGCACATTACAGTAAGGTCACAGTTTGCTTACACCGACTAAACTGTAAGTTCACCTATAATTCATGTATCAAAATATAACATCAAAAATACATCAAAACACATAACCATGATATCCTTCTACCAAAGGTAATTCTAAGGCTCACTTGAGTGAGTTATGAAGCGATCGCCAATACAATCTCTTCACACACACATAAGAAATCCTTTAGAATACCTAGGATAAGATCATCCTCACTTCATTAACCAACTTTCCTATCTAGAGTTATTGTTAAGACTTCTCTAGGTAAGACATGAAGTGACCATTACTTTGCCCCCTTCACACCTTAACTAGGCATTCCTTAAAGTCACTCTAGTCTAATACTTATTATTAACATGCTTTTTGTCAATACTGGGGAGCACCCCCTAGAAGTAACATGGCGTACTTGACCTTTCAGAGGCCTTATACAAGCCCATAGTCATCATTCATCGCATTGTCATAAGTAAATTTATCAGAAAATTTAAAACTTTCTTAGCACATCATATGCTAGAACATCACTTCCATTATATAAGAAATATCATAATACATAGTTAAAGACTGTAGTCTCTTTTTTCCATCCTAGACTCAACATCACTAGAGTAAATTAGGGACACGACCCTTGTAACATAAAACATAAGTAAAAAGATTACATAACTTCACAGTAATCCATAAGTAGGAAATCCTTGGACTTAAGGATTCCTTTCCTTGAGCTTCAGAATCACATATCAAGCTCCTCACCATAGAGACAACCTTTAAGCATCCATAGCCTACTTTGTGTAAAAAGGTAGAGAAGAATGGATTTAGTACAAGAATGGATTTAGTACAAGAATGCACTAAATATGACAACCATGCAAAAACATGCATTTAAAAGGGACATTTTACTTAAAATCATGCATTACGCCTTTTTGTGAAATCTTCATAAAACTTTGATACAATAGCATTTATACAATTCACATACTTCATATAGGAATGTTCAATTGTCTAATCATATAAAATCATATATTGCATTTAAGGCATTTTAGAGTCACATTACAGTAAGTATAGTCCCTTTACAATAAGTACATTCATTTTACAATAAGCATAATGCCATCTTACAATGAATACTTTTCTTCTTAATTCCTTATCCCCCAAGTAACCCTATAGTGATACTTGGTGCAATGCATCACCTTAAGGCCACAAGGAAGTCATACATACAACCTACGTAATCCAACACATCCATGATAGAAGTATAGTACGTCATAGACACTTAAACCAAGACCCTAATGACATTACATTAAGCTTTAGTCGTTTTGCACATATACTAACTTTACTTCACATAGAACATTATAAGACCTTACTCACAATCCCAATCTAAGTCAACTAGTTCAATACACACGTGAATCCCCATAACCTCACAGATACTTAGTAAACCTATCATGAGACCACAAGCCTTAACATGCAATTCGTACATTATCATGCATATCATCACAAAAAGTAGACAACATTACAATGTCATGCATAAAGACATAAATATAATCATACACATTAGAACATCTTCCTAGAACTTCCTAAATATCTACTTGTGTAATGCATAAGTAAGTTCATTACTCTCACCTATCCTAAGCAACTTCCCTTAGGTCATCCTAGTTAGAGTCCTGATTATTTACTTCCATTGTCCATTTTAGTTTAGGGAAACTATAGCCATAACTGACAATAAGACTATGCATGCTAAACATGGATTTGATGTTGTAGAGCCTTACACGAATTGAAGGTGTTCTTACCTAGCCAAGGTAGAACATTCACACATGCTAGCATATAAAGTGAAATCACTTGCTAGATCCCAGGTGTCAAGCATAGTTATGGAAAATGGAGGTATATGTGAAAACCCTCTTTATGCCAAATGGGGAATTATAGTTATTCACCTAAGGAAACCCTCTTTATTCCTATTAAGGAATTGTAGTTATCCACCTTGTAAGGATTATGGTGACCTACCTTCCTACAATGGGAAGGAACACCCCTCATCTTCAAGTTCACTCGGTGCTAAGATAAGTTCCCTTTATTAAAATACCTTTATTATCATTACTTTATAAAATTAAGCTTATGATATTGACTCCTCATATTCTTAGCTCATAGGTCATAGATGAGAGTTCAACAACCTACATCATGTGAGAAACCTTTTCACATGGACATAGCATATTCAAGAACCTATCTAGTTTAGGGTACTCTTGAGAACACCTTTCAAGTGCCCCTCTATTGAATAGATCATTATACATGTGTGTGTGTATTCATATATGTGAGCAATCCTTTCACATAAAACATTAAGGTCACACATGTTCATACATCAATGTTATAAGTATATAGGTGTAACTATATGATCAATTCTTTCTTATAAACACTTTAAGACACTATACACATTCATACTTCATCATATCATATACTTAACATCATATCTTATATGTCATATTCATAACATGTTCATACATTCCTATTCATGTACTTAGAAGACCAACCTAGGAACTATCCTATCAAGGTATACATGCGCAATGCATAGACAAGGTCTCATACCCTTGACCATAGTAGTACACCATCAAGTCATCCTAGTTAATGATACATCACATAAAATGCTTCATAGACATATACGTTACATGCATTGTAGTAGACATTAGTAAATATGAGGACAAACTTTCATTAGACATCATTATCCCATACTACTTGTAAGCATGCATAATGTGTGAGTGTGTGTACATTGGTCAACATAATAATATAATGGTTATCAATCAAAATGTTCAGGCAGACACCCTCTTAGGACTACAATGCACCTTAAAGCATAGACCACACAACACATACTATATAGGAGTCAAGCTAACTTCATATTACACTTAATTCTCTTAACCTTAGCTATTCATACATTCACATAGGGGTACATAGGTGAGGGACATTAATCATTTATACTCATCAAGGCAGCACCTAATCAAACCCCAACATAGTCATTCATATGCTTGTAACACTAGTAATGCAACCTAGATCATAACTAGAACAAATGAGTAAGCGTGAACTGCATATAGGGTGATCATCACTAACTCACATTCATAGTATAATTGCCTTCAAGGCCATAATAACATCACTTATATATTAAAAATAAAGTAAATACCGCCACCATAAGTGGACCTTACCACACAATGCCATACAAGGCTTCATCAACTAACAATTCTATAAGAAATTAAAGGAGAGGCAATCTTACCAATTTATCATCTTTTGATCATCATTGATCAATAATTATTTTTCATCAACAATACAATACCAGGCAGTAGCTACAAATATCTTTACATAAACGAAATCCTACATTCATGTACTATAAAGTCAAGATTATAGTGAATATACTATATTCATCAATCGATAGGAAAGTAGAGTAATATAGATCACTCACCAATTTCCCTTGAATTGACCATCAATCATAATTCATTAATAATATACATGTAGGGCAGTAGATAGAGACATAATAATTGAGATCACATCATGTAAATTACAATATCAATCTATAGGATAGAAGATCCTAGATCAATCCTTACAAATTTGATTGTATCTATTCATATTGGATCAAATACACCTAATTGATCATCACATTACAATGTAGGCAATATCTAAGAAAATTCATCATGATTGAGTCACATAATCACCATTCTGGCCTTCAAGATCACAAGATACTACATTATAGACTAGCCTTATTCAAACCTTCAAACCTTGATCCTCACGGATGACTCTTCAACAATTCATCATCAATACACATACTAGGCAGTAGATATAAGCATTCTAACATAATTGAATCACAATTCGATTTACCTAAGATTAAGATCACAAAGCCCATATAAGGCTAAATCAAGTTTGATATAGATCATGGGTTCAACATGGAATTGGATTGAAAATCACATTCAAATCAGTATCTAATCATTAATTCATTAACATTATGCTTTTGAAATCAATTTGAGAAATAACCCATTGCTTGATTGAAGAAGGAGAAGTTTGATCATGAACTTACATTGAAAACATTAAAAGGAACTCTCTAGATGGAAGATTAACTAGAGACGAAGGATCACCATACCTCATTGTATAAGAAAACCACTAAATATTGATGAATAAAGTTTTAGAATCCATCACAATGGTTGTTCTTGAGAGTTACTTTCAATGGAGTATTTTAGAGAGGTTTCTTTTTGAGAGGGAAGGGTTTAATTTGAAGAATGAATTGGGAATGGGTTAGTCACGTTTTTAATCATTTAAAACACCCAAAAATAACCAAATAAACCACATAGGGTCAGTTTATCACGTGGGGTGAATTTCCCATTCACCCAATAATTGAAACAGTGTGCATGGAAGTTGCTGCAGCCTGCATCGACGGCCTCAAATGATTCCTACTAGGTTCATCCATGGACCGTAATGCAGGCCGCCGTTTGGGTCTGGCGCTTGACAACTGCCTTGAGCCTTTTCCTGTATAAGTGTCCATAAATTCCGCACGATTGACGGGGCGTAGTGAACCTGCTGGCTGTCGATTGAAGGTTGTTGGTAGACACTACCAAGGCAGTGTCATGGCAGACTTTTGGTCCTCCTTGAGGGCCTCTGCCGGGGCCTTTGAGGAATCGCACCCGGACGTTCCCAACGTAAATATAAACTTAACATGTTAAAGACCTTCCATATTAGTTTTACCCAAAGCAAACACTGGCAACACCTTCAAACATGACAGACACACTGAAGACACACATCCACGTCTCAAGGGCTATTTTTTGAATGTGTTGGACGTTCTTGGACATTTGACCTCCAAACTTCATGAAACACAACATACTGCCTATAAACAACATTATTAATCATATAAGGACTTCATAAGGCCATAAAACACACACATAAGAACATAAAAATACATAAGGCCCCTTTGGTGACTAGTCGCCGAACATCTTGGTCGTCCCTTGACATTTGACTTCCAAATCACTTAAATGTTTAAACACTTCATCATTACAAACTTAGAACCCATTTAGGATTTCAAAACATCAAGACACAAATGGTAGTCTCTTGACACCTTAACTCATTTTGGGGTCTTACACTTTTCAACTTAAATCATTATTTTCATTAGTTCATTTAAGAGACATTCAACACATAACGACATTCAAGTAATCGCCTTGGAGAAGACCTAGGGAATCACTCATTAACATATTCAATGCCTAATCTTCAAATGTCTAGATAGCGTCCCATACCATCACCTAAACTTCATACAACTTCTCCAACACTAGTAGGTATCCCATATGATGAGAATGATCAATAACCGACATAGAGAATACTAGCTATGCATGGAATTCAGAGTCATGAACCTACTCTTATTGAGGGTGTTTTACTTGCCAATGGTAGATCTAGGACACATCCCATGTAGGCACATGTTTAAGGAATATTGAGGATTTCTTTGTTCTCTAAAGTCATCTTAGTTAGAGAAACTTCCCAAGCATACTAACTCGGTGGTAGCATTTGTTCTTATAGACTATTTCAATAAAGGAGTACATGAACAAGTTCCATATCTAGTTCATAACCCAATCACATGACACCTTACCAAAGAGTGTCCACTAAGTCTACCTACAAAGGTCAAGAGGATATCTCAATGACTTTCCTAAGGATTATTTCATGCCGTTCCAGCCAACCAACCTTAAGTCAACCATTTACACAAGAAGGATACCATTACGACTTTCAACTTCAAGGATATCATAAACTTACATCTCGGATGAAGGTTCCACATAAAGGACCTTCTTAGCTATGTTCAAGGTCACATATCAATCACACATACAAGACTAAGGAGATTTATCATACTAAGTCAAGTAGTCATATTCACATTTTACATGCATTAAGTAAGGGACACAAGTCTATTAAAACAAGAAACACACACACTCCACATGTATCAAATCATTCAAGAAGCATATAGGCATAACCAATATCATCTATAGGTAACCGTATTCACTACTATACTATCATCAATCTAAACCATCACAACTCTAATATAATTCAACAAGAAGCATAATACTCCAATCTTAATGTAATCCACATAACAACCTCACTATATCCTACTAGAGACTCCAATCATCAACTAACATGATTGATAATCTGACTCCACATAATCACATAGTCATCAAGACCTTCACATTACTCACATAATCAAGTTATAATATGATAAATCCATAATACATAAAGTAAAGCCGACGAGGTAACATTAATTCCCAATTGATAAAGTAATGCCGAAAAGGACACATAGTTCACAAGTATAGCACATAAGCACCGCCACCATAAATGGACCATACCAAACATCATTACTATCTAAGACCTATACTACACAATAAAGAGAAAGTTCGATCAACATACCAGTAATCAAACCTCACAACTTCAATCCATATCCAATTCATCCAATACAATATATTAAGGCTCTTACCAAAAACCATAGTTTACAATTCAACACAACAATTAAAATATACAATGAATCAAAGTTCATACAACATGAATTAATCAAACTAGGGCATCCGACTTACAATTCTAGCATTCATAATTCAATATCCCTAAAAACTACATAAGAATTCAATATCATTAAGACATAATCAAATCACCCATAAGTTAATCAAAAACTAGGGTTTAATGAATTACATGGGTTCAAAGCGTAATTAGGTTAAATCATCTAATTAACAACAATTTAATCAATATATAATGATTCAAAATGTTTTATGCAAGAACCCATGGATAGATATCAAAATTGGACAATTTCATATTTGAAAGACTTTGAAAATCACCTTGAAGTTTAAATCCTTAAAGAAAAGAGATTCAAGGATGAATACCATACATCAATTGATGCTAGACCACGTATTTGATGAAGAATTGATGAAGACTCACAGAAGAATCTTCAATCCAAGCTCTATCTTGAGTTTTGTCTTCAATGGAGTTCTAGAGATTTTCTTAGAGATTTTGGACTGTGATTTGGAATAATGAATTCATCTAGGTGTTTAGAACTTATAAACCCTCTTGAAATACCCGAAACACCCCAGGAAACCGCCCATTTATTTATTTGGACGTGGGGTGAATTTCCCAATTAACCCTTACACTTAACAGTGAGCGTGCATGAAAATGCAGTCACTATCGATAGTTGCCCATCGACGGGATGTATTTCCATCGACAGAACGTCCTGGAATGCCGTATATGGATTCAAAGACTTTACCTTGGGAGCTTAAGATCCCTACGATAAGTCCTCACCTACTCCTCCCACCTATGGGGCGTCGATCAGCCTACTGGGCGTCGATGCCATCTGTAGGTGAGGTTGGTCCATGGGGAGTTTTGCCCGTATTTTTCCAACTCGAATATGTTTGTATACACGTCAAGGACCTCTCACATGAATTTCATCCCAAATGAACACGTAAAACTCAATGAAACACACTAAGACACACAAGCACGTTTAAAGGCAAACCTTTTCGAACATCATGGGCATTTGACTTACAAACTTCACGAAACATTAAAAACTTCCTCCTAACCTCATTTTAACCAATTTTAAGACTTCAAACACCAAGACACATGTGTTAGGATCTAGTTTCACCTAAGTGGTTTTAGAGGGGTTACAGTTGATGAGTCTTAGATTTTTACTCATTTAGGGCTTGGTTTTCATAGTTTATTGTCCTCAAATGCCTAGTTTTTCTCTAAACTGATGTTAAAGTGTTGATTTGCAGTAATGAAGGCAAAAGAGGAAGACAAGGACATTATTGGGAAAAAAGAAATGAAAAATGGCGAAGTTAACAGAAGCTGAGAATTGCCAAAGCCACTCGATGAGTCGCGGAGTGGAACTTCAGCTAACCTAATGTTTCACATTGCCAACCGTGGGAATAAATCTACTTTGCGATGGAAATGGCCAGTCGGCGAACTGCCAAACGGATCAATGACCTCAATACTGACCGCCTAAAGTTACAAAATTTTGAGGATAAAGAGCCAAGAAAAATCGATGATAGAAGGAGTAAAGGGCGCATCATCAACTGGGTGGGCGACGCTTGACATACTTCGCCTAACTTTTAAGAAACCCAAAATTTGAGAAACTATAAATTGAGATTTCAATGGCAGAAAATGAGTTTTTTAAAAGACCCTTTTAGATATCCAATTTTCTTGAGTTTTCTATTGTACAATCTTGTAGAACGATTTTTCAAGTAGATTGGAGTTGTGTTTTAAATTTCGAGCATTTTGGACCATTGCAAAGACTTCGTTTACAATACCCAAAGTTTGGAGAAGTAACTAGTATGTAATTTTTCCTTTTTATAATGTGTCGCGAAAATTCCAATTTTTGGAGTGTGATCATGTGATTATTTGTCTAATTACCTTATGGGTATTATTGTTTAATGATTTAAATGCTGTTTTAAAGTGGGTTTAATTGATAGCTGAATGTTAATTTACGAATTTTAGTTGCAAATGCAATTTTAGCTTGGTGTTTTAGGATTGCTCGAGATAGAGAGATAGGGGTTCTAAAACGAAGGTTATTGATTGATGATTGTAGTGTGTGGGTTGTTGTGGGTTCATCTTGAGAGAGTGAATCTTAATTCATTCCTACCAATCTAGCTTGAGAGAGTAGTAAAATTAAGGTTTTGGGATGTTTGTAGTGTTAAGCTTATCGAGGTTTGAGAGAACTCACTTGAAACGTAATAGTTGTTTGAGAGAAATTTATTGCATTTATAGTCTAGCCTACCTTCTGAGATTCAAAAATTTATAAATAAACATCAATTAACCATAAAATGAAATTAGCGTATAATCGATCATATCCCCAATGATCCTCTTTTACTTGTCTACTCCCCTATTTTTCTAATTACCGTAGTTGTTATTTAACACATTTAAACCCCCATCTTACATTCTTTGTCAAACTTTTAACTTTTTTTTTTTGACAATGTCTACTTCTATAATCGATTAGATTTGTGATTTTTACTTCTTATTTGAATTTCATACTATATCGCTCCCCGTAGGTTCGACCCCAACTCTTCATTAGGTTTAATACTAGATAATAATGTCTTACATCTAGTATTGGATGAGGTATAGTTTGAGTGTTTATCATATATCTCTATAATGATCATTCTCCTAAATTTTGCTTCATGCTTTCCAGGAGATGGCCCATCAAAGAGCTTTTGTGAGGAGTAATGTGGGGGAGAATGTTTAGACCGAAGTTCCTTAAGTTCTAGGTGATTATTTGATTGAGAATGTGATTTATGATGAATTTCGAGTTATTTTTCAAGTATTCCTCAAGTTATGACGGCCAAAGCTAATAGAGAGTCTATTGCTCTCATTAACCTAAATGTAGGTACAATTGCATCAAAAGTAAGAAACTTCACTAGGATGAATCTTTTAGATTTCCATAGGTCCTAGATTGATGGGGATCATTAATAGTTCATTGATTAGAAGTATAATATAGTCGGAGTATTGGAATTGTCGATGGCGGAGAAGGAAAAATTAGCAGCTTATCAACTAAAATGTGTTGGTCAAGTTCGGTTCAATCAATGGAAGGAAGATAAAGTGGTTACTCTAAGTCTTTTAGAATGAGAAATATCCGTTGGTGCTTTTCTTGATCGTTTCTTTAAGTTTTAAATGAGATAAACTGAAGTTCTTGAGTTTTTATTAATATCCGACAAGGGAATATGAGAGTAAAGGAGTACATTTTGAAGTTTACTAAACTGGCTAATTATGCTTCAACTATGGTTGCCGACTCTCTGGCAATAACAAGTATGTTTGTGTCAGGTACTTATGATTTACTTGTCAAGGAATATTTTACCACCATGTAAACATTCTTAAAATGCTTCAACCTCGAAGTTCAACAAAGATAAGGTTTCCAAGCCTAAACCTCAAAGAGGAAATGGTGGTGGATGATATTTATCTACTTGCACTAGGTGTGGCAAAAAGCATGATGAAATAATATGTACATTACAAATGGTCTTTTTTAGTTGTAGAAGGAAGATCACAAAATGAGTGATTGCCCATTGTTTACTACTAAGGAGAGGGATGGTAGGCAAGATCAACCTAGTTGTTTCAACTCAAGTGCTCCAAAGAAATATAGATTCTTTACTCTCTTGACTCAATAGGATCATGTAATTCTCTGGTGAAAGGTAGGTTGAATTTTGAATGTGTTTCACCTTGATGTTTATTCTTTACTTGATCTGGGTATTATTTTATCTTACTCATTATTTGGCAATGATATTTGAAGTTGGTCTCAAAATTATTTCTAATTCCTTTCATATGTTACTCCCACTGATGATTCTATTGTTGCTAATAGTGTTTATAGAAATCGTCTTATTTCCATTTCTTAGATGGTCTCATATTTTTATCTTGTAGATCTTGATATGTTATATTTTGATGTTCGTTTTTAAATGGATTGGCTTCATGCATTTATGTTATTATAAATTGTAAGACCCGATAGGTTATATCTTGCCTAAAGGCTCGGAAAATGATTTCTAATGTTTGTATTTATCACCTTGTTTGTGTTAGAGATATAGATTCTCAAACCCCCTACTCTTGAGTAAGTTCAAATTCTGGATACGTTTTTGGAAATGTTTCCCGATAATACTCTTGATATTCACCCCGAAAGGGATATATAATTTGGTATTGACCTTCTTCCCGATACACAACCTATTTCTATTACTCCTTATATTAACCGAACAGAACTTACGAAGTCAAAGGATCAAGTAAAATATTTGTTGGATAAAATTTTATTTGACTGAGTATCTCTCCATGGAGTGCTCCAATGTTATTTGTTCGAAACAACGATGGTTCTCTCTGAATGTGCATTGATTACCAGAAATTTAATAAGGTTACCATAAAGAATAAGTATCCTATTCCAAGGATTGATGACTTGTTTGATAAACCCCAAGGAGCAAGTTACTTCTCTATGATTGATCTTGGGTTGGGTTAACACAAATTGAGGATAAATGAAAATGACATTTCGAAGATGACTTTTTGAACTCAATATGGACATTATGAGTTTTTGGTGATGTATTTTGGTTTGACCAATACCCTAGTGACGTTTATTGATTTGATGAATGTGGTCTTTAAGCAATATCTTGACATGTCTGTGATTGTGATTATTATTGTGTTTATTGACGATATTTGATTTACTCTTTAAGTGAGGATGAACATGTTGAAAATTTGAGGATTGAATTACAAATTCTCGAGGATTTGTAATTATAAGCTTAGAAAGTGTGAGTTTTGGTTGATGAATATTTCTTTCCTTGGACATGTTGTCTCTCGTGAAGGTATTAAAGTTAATCATAAGAAAATTGAGGAGGTTAAGAATATGACAAGACCTTTGTCCAGTTTAGATATACATAGTTTCTTATGTTTATCTAGTTACTATAGAAGGTTTCTAGAAGGATTTTTCTCTATTTCTTGGCCTTTGACAACATTGACTCAAAAGAACGTGAAATTTGTATGTTCGGAAGCTTGTGTGGGGTCTTACCAATAATTAAAATATAGATTCACTTCAGCCCATATTTTGATGGTTTTGTGATTTATTGTGATGATTCACAAATTGGTTTTAGTTGTGTAATTATGCAACATGCGAAAGTGATTTCTTATGCTTCAAGGAAATTAAAGATGGATGAAAAGAATTATTCGACCGATGATTTGGAGTTGGTGGTGGTAGTGTTTGTCCTAAAGATTTTGAGGCATTACTTATATGGTGTTTATGTAGATGTATTGCCGACTACAAGAGTTTGAAATCCCTATTCATTCAAATTTGTTTGAATCTTTGCAAAATGAAATACTTTGATATATTGAAGGGATTATGACATGAGTAAAGAAAATGTGGTGGCGGATAGTCATAGTCGACTATTGATGGGTAGTGTTGTTTATGTCAAGAATGGTAAGAGAACGTTTGTTTGAGATGTCATGGGTTGGTCCGATTGGGTGTTCATTTGGTTGATTCAAAAGAAATCATTATTCAAAATGGTTCAAAATCGTCTCTTGTATCAGTTGTGAATGATAAGAAATATCTTGATTGTGTGATTGTTAATTTAAATAAGTCTGTTTTTGAAAAATCTATTTAGGCTTTCTTGTGAACAAAATATGGTACCATTCGATACCAAAGTCGATTATGTGTTCCGAATGTCTTTTAATTGAAGAATAATATTTTGAGATTTGGTTCTCTATATTCTATTTACTCAGGAGCCACCAAGATGTACCACGATTAGAAGGAGGTTTATTGGTGGAATGAGATGAAAAATGATGTTGTGGAATTCGTCACTAAATGTCCAAATTGTCAACAAGTAAAGGTTTAACATTAGAAACCAGAAGGCTTGGCTAAAAACATTAGTACCCATATGGAAGTGGGAAGATTTGAATATTAAATTTATTATAGTCAGCATCAATTTGACACAATTTTTGTTATTGTGGACCAAATGACAAAATTGACTCACTTATCCCTGTAAAGACTTCGCTTTAAGTGTAAGAGTATGCCAAGATTTATATCAAATAAATGGTAAGATTGCATGGAGTGACTTTGTTCGTTATCTCCTATCATAGAACTCAGTTTATATCTTAGTTTTGCAAGTCGTTTTAAAAACTTCTTGGTAGAAAAGTAAACTTTGTATGACTTTCCATTATCAAATTGATGGACAAGTCAAACATACCACCCAAACTTTAGAAGATATTTTGAGGTCTTGTATAAATAATTTTAAGGGTAATTGGTATGATCATTTACCTTTGATTGAGTTTGCTTATCATAATAACTATCATTCGAGCGTTGGGATGACACCATTTTTGGTTCTTTATGGTAAGAGGTGTCGGTCTCATATAGGTTGGCTTGAAGTTGGCAATGTTTCTTATGAACTTGATGTATCCGAAAAGAGGCTTCAAAACAGATTTCAAGAAAATGTAGGTGCGACTCACGGTCTCCACCCACGGATAGTAGGGTAACCCACGGCCCATGCTGGTGGTCCGTGGTTTGCCTCATCAATAACCTTCCCCAAAACTCAACCCAAAAGTTTGGCTAAGTGTTTTACCTACGGAGGGACCCTTGGACCATAGTTCAGGTTATGGACCACGTATCACCACCCCCAGAACCTATATCCAATTGGGATTGACGATTTACCAGCACGGACAATCAGTCGATCGAGTGTCCATCGGCCCTGTCCATCGATCTCTCTAACCGCAGTTAAGTCGGTTTTTTGGTCTTTTGCTCATGCATTAGAACCATATACTACGTAATTTAGACCCTAAATTATGAGGTTTTAGTCAGTTTAATACTAGAAACATTACTAGAAATTACCTAAGTCAAATAGTTGATCGAACTCAGAAAAACTAGAGCGTAAGAGGAGAAAAGAGGTCAAGAAACCTAGTTTAAGAACGCATCAAGGAACCATCAGTTCTATCCCTAAAACCAAAAGATTTCTCTGTAAAAATTTGTCACCAGCTATGTGGGATTTCACTATAGGGTTACTTTTCTCATAAGGTCCCTAGTTTCAGGCATATCCTCTATTCCCTTATTGTGAATAGACCCACGGTTTCTAGAACTTTAGAAGATAACGATGAGTTATGTAAATGTTCCACATAAGTTTATCATGGATTTTATCATGTTTTAGTAGAGCTACCTTCATAAATTTAGAACCTATCTCTGTAGTTCTTTAGTTCTTTAATTACACATCCTAGTCTAAATATTTGAGTTATTTCAGATATACATGCCTCAGCTTTTGAATATGACTTTATCCGTTTATCAATGTGCATTCTCAGTTTGTATGTTAGTTTTGAGCTATCTAGTATAGTACAGTAATTCAGCCATAAGGTGTTAATCACTTAATTTATCGCAAGTAGCATAATACAGTGTTAGACTGGGGTCAACCCTATATAGTCCCAGAACTACGAGGCACATAGGTTGTAAGTCCCCTCTATGTGCATTATTTTAGTGATCATACAAGCATGCTTTTATACCTTTGTCCGGGTATATTGGATCTCCCCAATGGGGCTTATACATCGGACTCAACATTTAACTCAAGTGTAGTAGCTCTTACAGTTTGGTTAAACTCTATTGCATTGACTATGTTTCACTATTCAGTCTCAGCATGTTATAGGTTGCTTGTGCATTTAATTTAGCTATGTTCGATATTTCAGTTTCCTTAAATGCTCAGTTTATATTATTGATTTATTTCTTAGTTTAGTTATATGCTATTTCAACTTTACTCTATCCCACATGCTCGGTACCTTTCAAGTATTGATGGATACTATGCACTACATCTTCTCCTGATGTCAGTTCAGGTCCTTAACATTTAGATCATGCATATACTGATTCTCGATCTTTAGTTAAACAACATTAGTGGTGAGTCCTCATTTTTTGATGACAAGTGACATGACTCTTTTATCACTTTTAGTCATTGGTTTCAAGTTTTTAATAGATTTAGTTGGGCATGTCCTTTCACTTCTAGTAAGTTTAAAGGCTTACTTCAGACATAGTTAGATTAAACTTAGCATTGAGGCTTGATTTTTCTCTTGAATTAAAATCTCATAATTTTTATATTCAGTTATAGTATATGGGTATTACCATCATTGTAGACTTCCATTATTATTTAGCTTTTGCAAAGTTTTATTAATCAGTTTATCTTAAGTATGCTCAGGATTATGCCAGTAGGGTTAGCTTTGGGTCACTTGTGATTCGAGGTCCTATGTCTGCGTTGCAGGGGTAGCTCGAGGCGTGGTAAGCTTGTTATGAAAGCTTTAAGTTTAATTGTCCTAGGATGTTTGAAAGGCTACACTAGGTAAAGTCCTTTTCATGGGTATTTAGTGTGCACCACATCTAATAAGAGGTAGATTGCAAAGTGATTTAGGAAAAATCTCCATTTTTCTTGTTGATCTTATCATGCGTAAGGTATGATCTAATTTCTCTTTCTAATTCGACTTTCTACGTTTTAGTCCTCATGTCTCCCCGTAGAGCTAATGCCAGGAATGAAAATGCCAGGAACGCAAACACAACTCCTCCAGTCCCTGATCAAGAAGTTTCTAGTGCAGCTTATGTAACACCATTTAAACGTTGGCTAAAAGTTTGGCCAACCATAACAATCAATAGGCTCCAGTCTCAACAAATGCTAATGTGGGGTCAGCTCAACCAAAGTGTGAATCTTGTTAGATAAATCTTTCTTAGGGTCACATATTGGTGAGGATCCCCAGAACTTCATTGATGAGGTAAAGACAATCTTTGAAGTGATGCAGATAACTAGAAATGATCGTGTTGAATTTACATCTCAGCAACTCAAGGATGTGGGTCATATTTGGTATACTATGTGGAAATAAAAATGGGTACATATGCAACTTCAATTACTTGGGATGCTTTAGTTAGAACTTTTTGGACAAATTCTTCCAAAAAGAGTTAAGAGAGGTAAAAATTCAGAAATTTATGAACTTAAAGAAAAGTAGCATGACAGTCCAGGAGTATGGGCTCAAGTTTACCCAACATTCCAAGTATGCTCCTCACATGGTTGCTAATTCGAGGCCCATATGAATAAGTTCTCTATAGTGTCAAACATGGTAAAGACAGGAATGATCTGTTGCTTAGAGATATTAACATCTCGAGGCTCATGACTTAAGCTAAGCAGGTTGAGGGTGATAAGATTAGGGAAAAATCCAAGGAAAATAAGAAGGATAGGACATGGAACTATGAGTATTCTCAACAGAAATTGGGTGGTGGAAATAACTGGCACGGTCAACAGAAATTTTATGCCCAATCCCCTTCATCAACTAGTGTTTAATCCTCCAAGATCAGAAAGGTAGGGCATCAAACTCTAAGTATCAAGGAAGTGTTTCAGGAACGAGAACCTAACCAACTATAGAGTGGTAAGAACCATCTAGGTGAGTGCCTTGCAGGGAAATAAGGATGTTCTAGGTGTGGTCAGTCTAGTCACAAGTTCAAAGATTATACTTTTAGATAGGGTCAAGGAGGTGACAATGGTAAAGCTTATTCCACAACTTCAGCTGTACCAACAGACCGTTCGATTCACCAGGGTAACTCATCAGGTTTAGGTGTTAATCAGTGCCAAAATAGGTTGTATGCTCTTCAGGCTCGCTTGGATCACCAAGACTCTCAAGATGTAGTCACTAGTACGTAATGAGTCTTTGACTTAAATATTTATGCTTTGTTAGATCGAAGGGCTAATGTTTACTTTGTAATTCCTTAAATAGATGTAAAATTTAGTGTTAGTACAAAAACACTCTTAGAACCCTTCTCAATCTCTACTCCAGTCGGTCACCAAATCATAGTTAGACGTGTGTACAGAAATCCCTCTATCACAGTCTTTTAGAAAGTCACTTCAATAGATCTCGTAGAGTTACAAATGGTTGACTTTGATGTCATTCTAAGAAATGAATAGTTACAATCCTCTTATGCCTCAGTTGATAGTAGAACTAGGATTGTTCGTTTTTAATTTCCAGACAAATCAAGCTTAGAATGAAAGGGCAGTTGCTTAATGCCTATAGGTCAATACATTTCTTACTTAAGGACAGAAAGATGATCTCGAAGGGTTGTCTCTATCATTTAGTTTTTGGTTAAGGATTTACGTTCCAAAACCCCAACTCTCAAGTTAGTTCCAGTAATCAATGAGTTTCCAAAAGTATTTCTAGAAGATCTTCTCGGAGTTCCTCCCGAAATGGAATCGACTTTGGAATTGATCTCCTTCCAGATACCAAGCCTATTTCTATTCCCCCTTATAGAACGTCTCCAACATAACTTAAGGAATTGAAAGAGGATTTGAAATACCTTCTAGATTAAGGCTTTATGAGACCTAGTATTTCGACGTATGGTGCACTAGTGTTATTCGTAAAGAAAAAAGATGGTTCTCTCAAAATGTGCATCGATTATAGGCAGTTGAACAAGGTCACATTCTTATACCCAGGATTTATGACTTGTTTGACCAACTTCAGAGTGCTAGTTATTTATCAAGGTCACAATAAAGAATAAGTACCTTATACCCAGGATTTAAGACTTGTTTGACCACTTTAGGGTGCTAGTTATTTCTCAAAGATAGACTCAGATCTTGTAATCATCAAGTAAGAGTTAGAGCTAGTGACATCCTGAAAACAACCTTCCAAACTTAGTATGATCATTATGAATTCATAGTTATTTCATTTGGACTATCTAATTCTCCTCCAACTTTCATGGATCTAATGAACAGAGTGTTTAAACAATATTTGGACTTGTTCGTTGTCGTCTTTATTAATGATATCCTTATTTATTCTATAAATGAGAATGAACATGCGAGTCATTTAAGGGTTGTTTTGCAAACTCTGAAGGATCACCAATTATTTACTAAATTTATCAAATGTCAATTTTGGTTGTAATAAGTTGCTTTCCTTAGGATATTTTGTCTAGTGAAGGGAGTCGAGTATATACTCAGAAAATAGAAGCAGTGAAACAGTGGCACATACCTATCTCTACTACAGATATCATAAGTTTCTTAGCTCAGCGGGTTATTATAGAAGGTTAGTGGAAGAGTTTTGATCCATAGCCTCTCCATTGATGTAAAGACCCGAGAGTATACCCTAGAAGAAATGGTATTCTCAAATTGCCACACAGCGTACTTGACCTCTTGGAGATCTTGTACAAGCCCTTAGACATTATTCATTGCATAATGTAAATGAAAAGTAGTGCGGAATTAAAACTTTTCACAATATCTTCACAAAATCTTTTTATAGAAAACAAACGAAATTTTCTCATAGTCGCCATCTTAGACTCGTGAATATCTTTGGGTCACAACCTATACATCAATATAATAAGAAATAGCAACGGCTAATACAAGTATTTGAATAAGAAAACTAAACATAGTTATGTCTTCGAAACAATTGAGGACATACCAATATTTTCTTGAATGGAATGCTAGTATCCAAGCTTCACTTCAATGACTCCTCTCAAATGTCACCAAAAGATAGGACAATATATGGAATTAGTACATTAGAATGCACTAAGTATGGTGTAATGCAATTAAATCATGATAAAAGTGCATTTATGTAAAACATGCTCTTTTATGCGCTTCTGAGGTAAACTTCATAACATAAGTGGAAGAACCATATTAATCATAACTTCACATATAAGTCATATACCAAGTAATCCACATAACACTAATATTAACACTCAATACATATAAGCATCTAACACTCTTACCAAAGGTTAATCTAAGATTCACTTGAGTAAAACATGAAGAAACCGCCCGTACACCCTCTTCAAGTCTACTTAAGCAACCCCCAGAGCTAACTAGATATGATACTTTTATTCAACCTAAATTAATTCGAGTCATATTAATTGATCAATTTAATTAATATCAATTTAAGCATTTAGAAGACTTCACATAATGGTCTGAGAAAGACCTAGGAAACCTACACCCTAGCACCTTCAAAGCCTACTCGTGCCATGTCTTGATAAAATCACATTCCACTAACTAAATGTTGTATTAATTACGCAATACTAGAATATATCCCACATGATAAGAATAGGCAATAACCGACATAGACCATCCAAGCTAGGCATGGTATCCGGGGTATTCCCTACTCCGATGGAGGGTGTTCTACTTGCCAATGGTAGAACTAGGACACATCGATGTAGGCCCATGGTTAAGGAATATCAAGGGTTGCTTTGTACTCTGGTCTCAATTTAAGAAGAGTCACTCCCCAAGCATACTCACTCGGTGCTAGCCTTTATTCTCATAGAGTAGTTCAATCAAAAGGGCATATGAAGAGGTACCATAATTTTAGTCACTATCAAATCATAATACACCTCATCATGGATTGTATCACTAAGGTTGCCAGTAAATTTTCAATTAGGATAGCTCAATTACTTTCTTAAATATGGTTTCATGCCGTTCCAGCCAACATATCTTAAACTCCATCGTTCACACAAGAAGGATACCATTGTGACTTTCAACTGCAAATATATCATAACCTCCTTTCTAGTTTGAAGGTTCCAAGTACATTCCCCTTTTAACATGTTCAAGGTCATATTTCAATCATACATACACATGCATGACTAAGGTACTTTATCCTAATAAGTAAATCGTTCATATTCACATTCTTCATATATCAAGTAGAGAGACATAGGTCTACCAAACAAGACAGACTCATCATCTTCTTATCATATGCACAATAACATTCAAGAAGCACGTAGAGATAACCAAGTCAACTATAAGTCACCCTATTCACTCCTATAGGATACTAACATATTTCCTCATAAGACTCACATAGTAATTTAAGAAGATTCAAACTCCAACACCAAGTACAACACTATACGACATCATCATAGTCTACTAAATACACATATAATCTACTAGAAGAACTCATGATTTGACTTCACATATACACATAAGTCACACAGACCTTCACAATAATCGCATATGGAAGTCATAACATGATAGCATGATAATTCATAAAGGGATGCCGCGAGGCCACATTTTTCACAATTATATCACATAAGTGCCACCACCATAAGTGAAACATACCAAACATAAAAATTCAAGACCTATACTACACAATGTAGAGGGAATTAGGTCAACATACCATCATTCCATCAAGAACACCTCCTATTCGTAGCCATTCCAACCAATTCAATCCATAAAGGCTCTTACCAATAGCCATATACACCAATTACAGACAATAATCAAGCTATAGAATGGATTAACGCAATAATATACAATAATTACCTAATTGAGGCATCGTATATACAATCTTAACATGACCTTTACATAATTCAATAGCCCATGGTAATCTGCACAATGATTCAATACCCTTAAGCCTTAATCAAATCACGCACATTAGAGTCAAGATAAGGAAATTATGATTTGCATGTCCTCATAGAGTTTTTAAACTAGAATCATCAAATTAACATCAATTCAATCATAAACCATTGATTCAAAATCTTTTATGCAAGAACCCATGGCTAGAATTCAATTTAGAAGTTCATGTTTTGAGAAAGTCTTAGAAAAGCCTTTTGAAGTTTGGATCCTTGAAGAAAGAGAGTTAAAGTATGAATAACCATACCTTGACGAAGACAATCCACGAAAAGTATGAAGATTTAATGGAGAAAGCAATCTCGAAACTTCAATCTCCCTTTAAGCTTCAATTGAGTTCTAGAGGATTCTCATTTGGGGTTTTGGGTTTTGATTTTGAAAAGTGAACTCATCTTAAGGTTCAAGACTTATAAACCACCAAAAATAACCAAAATAACCATAAGTAACCGTGCAACTATGTTTAGAACACTAGGTGAAGTACCCAAACTGCCCATGGCTTGGCCGAGACAATTGTAGAAAATCTGCGGGTGTCAATCGACGAACCAGTGTACGGGGCATTGACCCATCCACATGCCGTACTAGAAACCGTCGATTGGATTAGAGAATCATAAATAAGGGGAATGATCTCCCACACTAAGTATGTGGATACTCCCCCAAACGAAGGGGTGTTGACTGGACCACGTTTCGTCGATTGCCAATCGTTGGTTGGAGAGTGTTTTGTCAAGCTTCACCCACAAGTTGGGTCCTCCTGAACGACCCTTATGTTGGTCCTTTGGGAGTGTTTCACGGGATTTTCAAATTCAAATACACTTGTATAGATTCTAGGAACCGCTCACATCAATTTGAACCACAACAAACACATAAAGCATACAAAGGCACGCTAGATCATACAAGCACATCTCAAAGGTATCTTTCAAACGTTCTTGGATGTCTGACCTCCAAACTCATCCAAACTTTAGACACTGCCTATAAACACTATAATTAACTATTTTAGGATTTTACAACCTCCTGAAACAAGTGTTAGGATCTATTTCCACCTAGATCATTTTTTGGGGTGTTACAATTGACTAAGTTAACTCAAAAGAAATCCAAGTTTCAGTGGTTAGATGATTGTGACAAAAGCTTTGCAGAATTGAAATCATGGTTCAATACAAATACTCTTTTGACTCTACCAGAGGTTTTGGACGATTATGTGATTTACTTTGATGATTTTAGAATTGCCTAGGCTGTGCAATGATGCAAGCAGGTAAGGTTATAGTTTAACCTTCTAGAAAGCTTAAGTTTCATTAAAATAACAATCACATTCATGACCTTGATCTTGAAGAAATACTGTTTGAACTTAATATTCATAGAAATTACATGTATGATGTTCACTGACCTTAAGAGACTTCGATATGTGTTTACGTAGAAGAGTGATTCTTCACCATAGAAGATATCTTGAGTTCCTCACAGATTATGATATGAGTGTGCATTACCATCCCAGTAAGGCCAATTAGTAGCAGATGCTCTTTGCCTACTATCTATGGGTAGTGTACCAAATGCTGAGGAAGAAAGAAAGGATCTAGAAAAATATGTTCATCGACTTTCTCACCTATGAGTTCATCTTTTGAGCATATCACATGGTGGTGTAACAGTTCAAAATGGGGCATAATCTTCATTGCAGTGGGGATTATGGAAAAGCAAGATAATGATCCAATATTGCTTGTAATAAAGAGTGCAATCCGCCAACAGGGAGTAGATGGTGTGCTTCGCTATCATGGTTGATTACGTGTTCCTAAGGTGGATGAGTTGAGACATCAGATTTTTGCAGAAGCCAATAACTCCAGATATACTATTTATCAAGGCACCAAGATGTACCGCGATATGTGGGAAGTCTATTGGTGGAATAGTATGAAAAGAGATATATCAGATTTTGTTGCTAAGTGTCCTAATTGCCAGCAAGTCAAGGTAGAACATAAGAAACCACGAGGTATGACTCAAGAGATTGACATCCCTGCTTTGAAGTTGGAAGTGATCAACATATGACTTCATCACAAATTTACTCGTACTCGCATACATCATTACTTCATTTGAGTGGTAGTTTATCTAGTTAGTAAGTCTTCGTTTTTTTTTACAGTCAAGACTACAGGTCGGATGAGAACTACGCAAAGCTTTACATTTAAGAGATTGTGAGATTGCATGGGGTTGGTACTAAGTATCATTTTTGGAAGTTATTTCAAAAAGGTCTTGGTACTTAGGTTAATATTAGCACAACATTTCATTCATAGACGGATGGTCAGGCGGAGCATACCATTCAGAATGCAGAGGACATGTTGAGAGCTTGTGTGATTGATTTTAAGGTAGTTGGGATGATCAACTTCCTCTTATAGAGTTCTCCTACAATAATAGTTACCATTCCAACATTAACCGGACCCTTATGAGGAATTGTATGGGTGTAGGTGTATATATCCTGTTGGTACATTTGAAGTAGGTGAAACAACCTTGACAAGACCATATTCAGTTCATGAAGCTGTGGAGAAAGTGCAACTCATTAGATATAGACTTAAGAAAAATTAGAATCACAAAAATCCTATGCATATGTAAAAGGGAACTAGAGTTCCAAGTTGATGATTGGGTTTTCCTAAAAGTGTCATATATGAAAGGGATGATGATATTTGGCAAGAAAGGGGAACTCAGTCCAAGATATATAGGCCATTATAAGATCTTGAATAGTGTTGGTAAAGTGGCTTATGACTTAGAGTTTCCAATATAATTAGCAGTAGTGCATCTAGTGTTTCATATTTCGTTGTTGAAGAAGTGCGTATGTGACCTAACATATATTGTACCTTTAGAAGGTGTGGTTGTGAATGATGGTATCACTAACGAAGAGGTACCAGTTGAAATCCTTGATTGTCAGTTTTGAAGGTTGACAAACAAGGAAGTCGCTTCAGTCAAGGTTTTGTGAGGATTCAGTCCTTATAGGGAGCTACTTGGAAAACAAAAGCAGAAATGAGGGCCAAGTATGCTCACCTCTTTCTTTTCGTCTCCTTTCCAGCTTGAGGTACTATTTCCTCTTAAGTTTTCAATCATTCATGCAAAAATTCAGTATTATCATCATGTTCCTTTAGTTGTACTTGCATTTTCAATGTATTTTCATGTTCTTGGAACTTAATTTAGTCAAAAATTTGCTTTCCGTATTTTAGTGGTAGGGATTGCAGAACCCTCCCTCTATTTAAGCTAGTTTAGTATTCATTTGAGGATGAATGTTTCCAAGGAGGAGATAGTATAATACCATGTTTCAGAAAATAAGCCTTAAAGCAGATTTCTATAAGTTGTAGGTGCAATGCATGGTCACCACCCACGGACCGTAGGGTGATCCGTGACCCGTACTGGTGGTCTGTGGTTTGCATCAGCAACGTCCCCAAAACTCAGCCCAAGGATTTGGCTAAGATTTGACCCATTTCCGGACCCACGGACCATGGTTCGTGTCAATGGATCGTCACCCACAACCTAACTCAATTTGAGTCTAATGGTGGACCAGCATGGACCGTTAGTCCCGTCCATCAATCTCTCCGACAATAGTTAAGTTTGGGTCTTTTGGTCTTTTCATTATGCGTTGGACCCTTAGACTACGTCATATAGACCCTAATCGTGAGGTTTTAGTCAGTTTAAGTTTATAAACATAACTAGAAATTACCTAAGTCATATTTAATCGAACTTAGAGAGTAAGAGGAGAATAAAGGTCAAAACCCTAGTTCAAGAACGCAACAAGGTTCCATCAGTTCCAGCCCCAAAATCAAAAGATTTCTTTGTGGAATTTTTCACCAGGTATGTGGGATTTCACTATTGGGTTCCTTTCTCCCATAAAAGTTTCTAGTTTCAGTTCGATTCTTGATTTCTTTATCATGACAAGATCTAGAGTTTCTAGAACATTAGCAGATTATCATGAATTAGTCATGTAAATATTCCAAATCAGTTTATCTTAGAGTTTATCATGTTTTAATATAACTTCTTTCATAAATTAAGAACCCTAGCTATGTAGTTAATTAGTTGTTGAATTACACATGCTAGTCTAGATATCTTAGTTATTTAGATATACATGTCTTAATTTTTGAATATGACATTATAAGTTAATAAATGTGCATTTTCTATTTGCATGTCAGTTTTTGAGCTATCCAATATATTACAGTAATTCAGTCATAAGGTGTTAATCAATTAATCTAGCAGAGTAGCATAATACCGGGTTGGACTATGGTCAGTCACCCATACAGTCTAGAAGTTTGACACACATAGGTTGTAAGTCCCCTCCTCTTTGGGCATTAGATTAGTGATCACTCTTGCATGCATCTATACCTTTGGCCTGGTATATTAGGTCCTCTTGATGGGGCGTATGCATTAGACTCTACATTAAGGTCATGCGGGTTTATGTCGGTTATTAATAGCTCAGCAATTCAGTCACAATCTATTGCATTGACCATGTTTCAGTATTCAATCTCAACATGTTATAACTTGGTCGTTACATTTAGTTTAGTTATGTTCGGTATTTCATTATCCTTGTGATGTTTAGATTATATTATTGCTTTATTGCTTTGTTCAGTTATATGTTATTTCATCTTTAATCTATCCCTCATGCTCAGTACCTTTCAAGTACTCACACATACTATGTGCTACATTATCTCGTTATGTAGGTTCAGGTCCTCAACAACTAGATCACGCATACATTGATCCCGATCTTCATTTCAACAAAATCAGTGGTGAGTCCTCATTCTTTAAAGACTAGTGACATGACTATTTTATCACTTTTAGTCTTTAGTTTCTAGTTTTTGCTAGATTTAGCTGGGATATGTCCAACAATTCTAGTCAGTTTACAAGCTTATTTTAGGCATAGTTAGATTCAACTTAGCATCTAAGTTTGATTTTCTCTTACATTAAACTCTTAGATTTCATATATTCAGTTTTAGTATATCGGTATTCCCATTTTTTTGGAATTCTATTATTATTTAGCTTCTGCACAATTTTATTGATGAGTTGATCTTTGGTATGCTCATGATTATGCGACAGGGTTAGGTTGGGACCACTTGTGATCCTCGTGTCCGCATCTCGGGGATAGCTCGAGGCAGACACTTGATTTTCCTAATCATGTTGCATTGATACATACGATATTCAATGTTTCCTTATTGAAGAAATGTGTTTGAGGTCTCACGGTCATAGTTCATTTAGAAGGTTTGGGAGTTAGAGAATATCTCTCTTATGAAGAGGTTATAGTTGGGAATTCAGAACGACACAGACAAATTTTGAGAAGTAAATATGTTGCTTTTTTGAAGATTCTTTGGAGGAATCAATTAGTTTAGGGTGTCCTCATATCTTCCTGTCCTCTCCCATTCCTGATCAAGGTATAGTTCCTCTTGGTTCATTTTATTCTTGAATTTCAGCCATTCTCATGTTTCCATATGTGTGTATGTTCGTGAAATTTTTTATTTTAATGTTATGATTTAGCTTGAAGTTATACTCCATGTTTATGTGCATTATGATGGTATTTGAATTAATGATTGGGTTGTGTGTTTCTCTCCTAATCTATTCATTATAGCTTGAGTATAATTCGAGGAAGAATGTTCCCAATTGGGAGATATTGTAACGCCTCACAAATTGGAAAGTTGATATGAAAGGAGAAGTTCTGATTCATGGCACTAAAGTAGGTTCTACGATTCCTATCTACAGAATGTAGGAGGTTCTAAATAAAAGAAACACACATAACACCAATTCAACCTAAGTTAAATTCCTGTTCTTTGCTTCAATTCATGCAACATAATGAACACTTGTCTATATGTTTCGATAACAGTGGTCTCTCGTCCCAAGTGTTGATTTTACTATTTATCTCTATCATATTAATAAACAAATTTTCAACCAAAGTCAAGTCACAACTTAAGAAACATACCATACCTTTGTTAGTGAAAGCAAAGTTGTGATAGTGTTGTATCACTACACGACTCGATTCCCTTTTTGTAACTGAGCAGTGACAACTTTTTCTCTGGTTGGAACTTTGAAGGTTGGAAAAATACGTAGAAGTGATGAAGAATATTGTGAAAAGGGTCTGAAAAATACTCCAACTTTGGTCAAAATTGCTGTTACGATACCAAACTTTATAAAGCGCCTTTTGCCCCCTACACTATTTAATAGTGTATTTTAAAGGTACATATGTGCCACATGAATATATTACTGTTTATAATTATGCAAATTTTTTTATATCCACGTGGACCCATCTATACCTTTAAAATACACTATTAAATAGTGCATGGGGTAAAATGTCCTTTCAAAAGTTTGGTGTCGTTACAAAAATTTTGGTCAAAGTTCGAATATATTTCAGATCTTTTTCCCAATTGGGAACATTCGTCCTTGAATGACACTTGGAACACTTTAATAATAACAAGGACTTCAATGAATCATATAGAAATTCACAATATTCATTACATCATCACATAGAAGCCAATGCACCAAACTTACAAGGAATAAAAGCTTCACACCACTTAGCACTCAATGCAACAAAAACAAGCCACACTTACTCACTAATGCTTAATGCATTAAACACTTAGGCACTCCTCATGTTCATAGGAGGAACATCCTTATCCTAATCATAACATGGTCATTACACTCAATTTCATCAAGAGCTCATCATGTAAGATCATATATGGACAGATTTCAAAAACACTCAAGAAGTAAATAGGCACTTATACTTCAATGCACATAGACTTGAGCTAAGTGAATCAACAATGATTTGTACTAATTAGACCTAGTTCCATGAAGGTCATGCTCAACAATACAATGCTTATTTGTGTCCACGGAGGAATGTCCTTCTCCGCAGCACACTTACATGTCTCATAAGTTCATAGGCAAGCAATGCACAAAGGTCAATTCACCGTAAAAATGAGAATTTCTAAACTTTTAACTATAGCGTGCTCATACTTTCTTCCTAGTGAAGTCAAAATGGTAATTCACACTACAGACATCACAACAATAGGATGTCATTTCAGAAACATTCAGTTTCTAGCATAGCACTAGCTTTCATAGACATGAATCACTTAGCAAAAGTCTCACAATTTATCGGCACACACAAGAACACTAGATAAACATGCCTTCACTTTGGAAGAGTGAGCCTATAATCATGCTTTAAAAACCATAAAAGTCACATTTTTTCAAGATACGCATCATTTTCATTTCAAGGAGATTGAAAATTTTCATTATGAGGCTTGATACTACAAATTACGAGTGACTTCAAACATGTTTCTTACCTTATCTCATGAGGTTAAATGCACACCTAGCATATCAAGATGAACAATAAACATGAGAAAACCTGGATTTGATCAAAATTTCCTTTTTCATGCAATTTAGGATCTTCAAAACATGCATAACATAGTATCAATCAAGAGATAGAAAATATAGGGAGAACATGCAACTCATACTTTAATGCAAGACTCCTAGCATGAACAAGCTTCTAGGAACATATTTAGTTCAAGCTCAAGTAAGAATAGAAGGACAAGATAAAAATATCTAAAACCTCGCTACTCCATCACCATCCCCCACTTATGGTAAACCCAATTAAGAGCAACGTAACCCAACCTCCAATTTGCTCATTGAAAATGACCAATCTAAAAGGATTTGTAGTAATTCAACATAGGAACACTAAAGGGCATTCTAAACCTTACCTTCTAGGAAAATTATCCCGAATTATCAAGTTAGGTCATACTTCCCAAACATATAAGGTTTTCAACAATACCATTGACACCAAGGTCATACAACATTAGGGGAAACAATAGAGGAGACTTATCCATAAGGACTCTTTCTTTTCCTTCAACCTTACAGTAAGGTGACGTGGACTTCCGAAAATCTGTTTCATGTAGCTTGGCAAGGAAATTTTGAGTCGTGGATACAGGACCCTTTACATGTAAGACCTATTGCTCATGCAATTTGGGATCCTCATTTTGGTCAACCGGCCGTGGAATCTTTTCTAGGTCAATCAAACCACATCATCACCCTACAAAGATAATCATGCTACCCTCACTTCTAGGATCAAACCTACTACCGAAGACTCCAATCAAAATAAGGCAACTATGAAGAACCACACATATACAAATGGCAACATTCAAACCATTACTCATATCCAAGGCAACATTGAACTATTTAATATACATATATAGGCAACATGCATTTTTACCATTTAACACATTCTTCAAAGAATTTCAAGTCTAACCCATATCATAATACTATGATCATGCAAAGTTATATAGCAACACACCACATCAAAAGAGACTCATTTTAACCATAACAACTTCTAACATGCTTTAACCATATCATGAAATACATTTCTCAACATAATATGCTATTTCTAATAGACATTATATTTAGCCAAAAAAGGGCATCATATAAACATAACATTCCGAAATTCATCATCACACATACTCATGAAACCATACAATCAAGATAAGAATCAAAACTCACCTTTACTCCCTCAAGCATAAAGATAACATCTCATCCAAGCAATCACATCTAAAAGATCACCGGACAAGAAAACATAAGAGAGATATCTTATAGATTAAATTCTATGCCATGACATGAGATGATGAAGAAGGAAACTCTATCTTCCTATATCCTCCCGCCCATGGATGTATTGCGACTCACCACTAATAAATGAGTCTCTACTAGACATGGCAATATGAGACTTTTGGAGCAAGGCGTACTTGACCTCTCGTAGTCTTATACAAGCCCATAGTTGTCATTCATCTCACTCTTATAGGTAAATTTAGTGGAAAATTTAAAACTTTCATAGCACATCATATGCTAGAACATAACTTGCACTATATAAGAAATATCATAATACATAGTTAAAGTATCTAGTCTCTTTTTGCGATCCTAGACTCAACATCATTAGAGTACATTAGGGATAGGACTCTTGCAACATAATGCATAAGTACAATAATAAAAGACTTTACAGTAAAGTAGACATTAGGAAATCCTTGAACTTAAGGATTCCTTTCCTTGAGCTTGGGAATCACATATCAAGCTCCTCATCATTAAAGACATCCTTTATGCATCCATAACCTACACTTTGTGTAAAAAGGTAGAGAAGAATGGATTTAGTACAAAATGCACTAAGTATGACAACCATACAAAAACATGCATTTAAAAGGGACATTTTACTTGAAATCATGCATCATGCCTTTTTGTGAAATCTTTATAAAACTTTGATACAATAGAATTTATACAATACACATACTTCATATAGTCATATTCAATGGTCATAAAATCTTATAAAATCATATATTGCAATTAAGGCATTTTAGAGTCACATTGAAGTAAGCACTTTCCTTCTTTACAATGACATCATTTCTATTTATAGTGAGCTTCTTCTTATTCTAACTTCTTGAATTTCCCAAGTAATACTCTAGTGGTACTTGGTGTAAGGCATAAATAATATCCCATAACACTATCCATACTTAAGCATCACCTTAACACCAGAATGGACTCATGCCTACAACCTTTCACTCAACACATAAAACCATAGAACCATTTCATATGACAAGTCACATACTTAACATTATACTTAACATAAGAATTTAATCACAATCCTGTTCTAAGTCTTCTAGTGTAATGGACATGTGAAACCCCATAACCTCACACATACTTAGTAAACCTATCATAAGACCTCAAGCAGCATAAAATTCATTTCATGTTCCAATCATAATACCATAGTCAACTACATACATATCAAGTAGATCATTCAATCATATAGTTAATAAGACCAACATTATGCTTATAAGCATAAGACCACTTCGTATAGATCCATTTGGACTGTACCATGCATATCATCACAACAAGTAGACAATATTTCAATGTCATTCATAAGGAACAAAAACATATGCATATACATTAGAACACCTACTAGAACTCCCCTCAAGAGCTACTTGTGCATTGCATAGGTGAAGTCCCATACCCCCACCTACATTAAGCAACTACCCTTAGCTTATCCTAGTTAGGGTCCTAGTTATTTACTTCCATTGTCCATTTCACTTTAAGGAAACTATAGCCTTAACCGACAATACGAACATGGGTGCTAAACATGGAATTTGGTGTTGTAGAGCCTTACACCAAAGAAGGTGTTCTTACCTAGACAGGGTAGAACATTAATACATACTAGCATACTAAGTGAAATCACTTAACGGATCCTATGTGGCAAGCATAGTTTATGGAACTTGGAGGTACATGTGGAAACCCTCTTTATGACAAATGGGGCAGTATAATTATCCACTTATGGAAACCCTCTTTATGCCTATTGCAGAATTATAGTTATCCACCTCGTGAGGATTATAGTGACCAACCTTTCTACAATGGGAAGGCACACCCCTCATCTTCAAGTTCACTCGGTGCTAAGCTAAGTTCCCTTTATTTAAAGCCTTTATTACATCACTTTATAAAACATTAGGCTTTAGGAGATTGACTCCTCATATGATTAGCTCATAGGTCACATATGAGAGTTCATCAACCTATATCATGTGAGAGACCCTTTCACATGGACATATCATAATCAAGCACCTATCTAGTTTAGGGTACTCTTGAGAACCCTTTAAAGTGCCCCTCTATTGACTATATCATTACACATGTGTGTGTATACATATATTTTAGAAATCCTTTCACATAACACATTAAGGCCACACATATTCATACCTCATTTCATTCATGCATAAGTGTAAAAGTGTACCTATATGAGAAATCCTTTCATATAAACATATTTAGGCACTAGGTATAATCATACTTCATCATACCATATGCTTCACATTATAGCATATACGACATGTTCATAATATACTCACGCATTCATATTCTTGTACGTATATCACACACCTAGGAACTATCAGGCACACATGTGCAATGCATAGAAAAGGTTCCATACCCTTTCCCATACTAGTACACCTATCAAGTCATCCTAGTGAATGATACATCAGATAACATCATAGAATGGATAACATAGCATAAGACCCATTTATTCAAGATTTACAATATCATTACAGTAAGATCTAGTCTTTTTGCACCTATATTGACTTTACTTCACATAGAACATTATAATACCTCATTATAGGAAGAACATATACATAACTCTAACATATCCATTCATATTCTCATAAGATTAGCAATACAACCTAGATCATAGCTAGAATAGGAAACTAGGCCTAGGCATCACACGGATTGATGCGCGTAGAACCAGACCTCTGAACCCTTGCAACAACACCACCAACAAACTTGGTGAGTTAGTTGAGATAGGAAAGGTTGGGTCCAGCCATGTAGGGCCCCGAATATGAAGATCTACCCGGATGAGTCATAACTGGACTTAAAAATGGGTAATCTTAAATTTGGAGAGTCTAGGGGTAAAATGATATTTTTCCAGTCTAAGGGTAGAATTGTAATTACCCTAAATAATTAATTAATTAATTAATTAATATGGTGTAGGGGAAATTTGGGTAGAAAGGGCTGAAATTGACCCTTTGAGCGAATTCTTGCTCCACCCGAGTTCGAGCCTTGGTGGGAGCAATGATTTAATTTGATTTATTTTATATAATGGATTAATTTAATTTAATTAATATTAAATTACTGATTTAAGAAAAAAATATTATATAAAGATAAGCTAATTTGACTAAGTCTCTCCCTAATCTCCTAATCCTAAGTTAACACTCTCACACGTTTCTCACCACTTCTCTCTCACTCAGGATCTTCCTTCAACAAGAGAACAAGAGCAGAACGTCAAATACAAAATTTCATCAAGAACTTGAAAGCTAAAAACTCAAAATCAAAACAAGCTTAAAAAGAAAAGTAAAAATCATTTTCTCGATGGATTTTGCTTGTGGTTTTGGTGGTGAGACGTTGGCTTAGTGGGTAAATAAGAAGCACGTTGAATAACTTTTGAACAAATTTAGGTATGGGTTTTATTTTCTCTTGGTCGCTTTCCCAAGAGACCCTTAAGGTTCAGTTTAATCGCAATTGAAAAACTAAGGTTGTCCCCGTGGCATGCCCCTATCATTGGATCCTTTGAAAGATTCAAAGCATGTGTTGGTATGTCTTCTGAGAGATAATTTTAGGTCTGGTTGTGGTTATGTGTTGAATATGTATTTAGAAATTATGTAAGGAATGAAAGATGTATTCTGGAAAAGTGTATTAAGTTAACTGTTTGAGCATGTGTGTGTTGTAAATTAACCCTGTTGCTGCCTGAAATTTGTATGTTAAAAGTTTTGTCTTTCAAGTGTATGAAAATGTTAAAATTATGATGTTTATATAAGTATAATGTTGCTGATTAAATGTCACCCGAGATACTCCAAGAATCAATATAAAAACTTGAGAGAAAGATGGACCGAAAGAGACCAAATTTCCAGCTTGCAGGAGATTGTTCATCTCGGCCTAAGATTGAAAAAATGAGCTATTAAAATTTTATAAAAACATTAGGTCATTGGGTTTTTCACCCAAGAGCTCACCAAATTCAAATTACATAAAAAATTCATGAGAAAAAACGAAAAGAAAATTATATGTGGTGAGTGGGGATTGAACCCACAACCTCTTGAATAGATGAGAGAGTTAGGAGAAGAATAAAGGAGAAAATAAAATGAGGTGAGTGGGGATTGAACCCACAACATCTTGGATAGGTGAAAAAGTTAAGAGAAAAATTAAGAGAAAAAGAATGAGCTTGTGGGGGATTGATCCCACAATCTCCTTGTCTTAAATGAGAAAGAGAAGAGGTAAAAGAAATAAAATGATATGGGGGTGATGGGGATCGAACTAAGATTCCCCAAATTTGAAAAATGCAATTATCAAGTTTAATATAATATTGAGTGTTGCACAAGGGATTCAAAATCGGGTTTCCTTGCCCAAATTCTGTATTGACACATAAGTCTTATGTGATTAAATAATTAACGAATGTTGCCTATAGGAATCAAATTGTGACCTTGGCATACTTACAAGATGCATAAGTCTTGTACCACTTAATCTTGGGCAATATGAATCACTTAAATGAACTGTGAATGAAGCCTCATGGCTTGGGTGTGTGGACTCATAAGTCTAGCATACATTTATAAAGTAAGTGAACCTAAGATGTTATGTGATGAATGATGAGACCCTAGAAGGGTTATGTAAGAGTGTGAAAAACACTAAAAGGCCAAGTGCATTGGCATATGATGAAATGAACATTCACGCAAAAAAAAGGGAGAGTAATTATGAATGGAAAGTGTGCTAAGACAAATGAATGTGGTGACAATATGATAAGAGGCTAATGTGAAATACGAGAGCAATCTCAAATGAGCCTAATTAAATTTTACCAAAACGTACTCACCTACGAAAGTGTAAAGTTAATGAAGACAACAGTCTCTATGAACACTCTAATGGAAGTATTAAAGTTAATGCATACTTAATACTAATGATGATATGAGAAATCATCTAATGAGCAATGATGACCGCATGCAAGAAGACAACTTCTATGATGTATGAGATGAATGTAATGGAACTTTATACTGAATGGTATATGCAATATGTTATGTGATGTACCATGGTTTTACGGTACTTTCAATGCTTTTTCCTTAAGATTAATGTGTGTCTACGGCCTTTTTGTAGTAGTTTTAATGTATTTTTCTTTTTATTTCCAACAAAATTGTCCAGAATGAATACACGGAAGAAATGAGCTGAAATTGCAGAAGTGATGACCTACGAAGCCATCGACGGTCTGTCGACCCCTCGACGGTCCATAGATGGAAACCTTCGTCTGAAGAAAAATGTTGCTGAAGGAATATTGGGGAATTCTGACCTAGTGTGGGGCTATGTAAGCTATCAACGGACCGTCATCTCCATGACAGACCGTCCTGCACATCCGTCATTGCTAACAGAAAGTAGCCCAGTACCCTTCTTAAAAAGATTCTAAGAGTGGAGAAACAGAAGCCATCGACAGATCTTCGTGCACTCAATAGACCGTCATCTTGGTCCGTCGAGGTAACAGTGAGTTGGATAAGAAAGAAGCTAAAAAAGATTCTAAGTGTGGAACTACGGGAGGCCTCGACGGTCCGTCGGTCCGATCGTCAAATCAGATACGTTTTAGGGAAGATTTTCCTTAAATAACGTACATACCCAAAAATGGCCAGATACTCGCAAATGTTCTAAAATGGAAGAAAACTTAAGAAACAAAAAATACAAAAATAAGTCAAAACTTTTCCTTTTTGGGGTTAGACTCTTGGTTATTTTTCTGATTTGTAATATTGGTTGTTGAATATTGAGTTTTGGAAAATGCTTCATTTTTTCGGAATCATTTGTTGCATTATTTTCTCGAATGCATGTGATTTTTTGGATTTTCTTCAATCTAATCAAAGTAAGTACATGAATTCTTGTCTAGTCAATATGAGTTATGTAATTATGAACGTGGGTAACTAAATCCACAACAAGGGTTGTGTGAACCATGGGTAAATAACAATGTAAAAACTAGATAAAATAAAAATTTTAGAATAGTGTCTTGCATGTATTGATAATTCTTTCATTTAGAAGTCTTTTTAATGCGTGTATACACTAGAACTCACCTTGTTGCTATTTGCCGGACCAAGGAGGTAGATAATAAGAAAAGAATTATCAACGTAGATTTAGTATACACTATCTAATAGGCTAGTGTCGATTAGTGCAAAGTAACAACTAAGCCATACATCGATTATGATTCTTAAAATGAGGTAAATGTAAGGTTTAGTAAAGCATACACATGTAGTCGGACCAAGGTGCGGAGTGAAATTCCCTAGTTGCTGGATTAAAGAATTAGGTATACATAACTTACCACTTTGCATGCAAGATACTAGGAAATGATTGTCATAGCTAGAATTACCGCGTTATGAACCTGTGGGGAACACTTATGCCCTAGTTACTCTCATCACTTGATAAAATATCAAATATTCATACTTGCTACTTGTTTACTTAGAAATATTTAATTCCTTTTGTTATTTAAAACCCCTATTTTATTACCTGTTTTCGGAAAGGACTTGATTTAATAGAAGTAATTGTAGGTTAAAGTTAAGTCTAAATCATTTTCCTCGTGGGATCGACCCCAACCTTATAGTTTGATTCTTTACTTGATACGACCGCTTATACTTCTTTTGAGAAGTAAATTTTAGCGTATCAAATTTTGGCGCCGTTGGTGGGGTAAGTGGTTTTTAGATTATCTTTAAGCATATTACCGAAGTTTAGTCAACAATTTTCTAATTTTACTTTTCTATTTGTTTTTCTCTCTCGCTGGTCTAGGTTTAGTGTATGCCAAGTACACAGAGTCAAGGAGAACCAATACTTCCACTTGATGAAGAACTAAACTGCAGACTTCGCAGAATGAATATTCAAAACAATACTGCTTATATCGAGGATGAGATAACCCTCAATTTCCCCTGCTGGTTGATGCTCATAATCTAGTGGTTGTTGATAATCCTGGTGAAGATAATCCGAGGAGGCAACCTCCCAACCCACGCCCTCAAGAGTACTATTAGGGAAATGTTAACACCACTAACTCTGATGGTCCACTTGTCCTACCTCCTCTACCACAGGGTCATACTTTTGTGGTAACTAGTAGTCTGATGCAAATTCTCACAGTTAGAGGTTTGTTTTCGGGACTATCTTCTGAGGAATCGCCAAAGTGAGGTCGGTGTATAGGAGTTATGTGGGGAGACTTGATTTTAACATGGACGTCATTGGGTTACAAGTATTCCCTCTCTATATGGTTTACCGAGCTCCCCTATAACTCAATCTATACTTGGAATCAATTGAGGGATGTGTTCTTAGCACGTTACTACCCAGTGTCTAAGAAGATATACCACAAATATAGGATGAACAACTTTGTGCCACTACCAGGAGAATCAGTTAGTAGTTCTTGGGATAGGTTCACCTCGTTCTTGAGAAGTGTCCCCAATCACTGCATCGATGATGAGTCACTAAAAGAGTACTTCTATCGGGGACAAGATGATAATAATAAAGAAGTACTGGATACAATAGCGGGTGGTTCTTATGGGGAGTGTCCTTATGCTGAGATCACTGAGAAGTTACAGAAAATCTCCCGAAATAATAAATCTTGGGGCACTAGGAAGTCAGTTACTAGCAGAAACACTTTTGCAGTGCAATCCGCGCACAACCCAGCCACAGATGAGATTCGTGAAAAAATGTCTCAAATGAGAACTGATCTTGGGTTAGTGTTGAAATATATCAATGGGGGTGAAGAAACGGTAAATGCGGTGAACTACTTATCTAAACCACCAACGCCAACTCATGTGTATTAGTATGAAGAGGACTATTATGTGGTAAATGAGCAGACGGGGGGGTTTTCGACCAGACGCCCAAGGCTCCAGTAAGGATAATTGAAGCCAGGGTCAAGGAAATCAAGGTCCGAACTATGGTAATTTCAACCGAGAGGGTCATTATGTTCAATATAGAAATTACAACCGCGACAACAACTTCAACCGGGGTAACTATGGTAACAGAAATGATATGAGTGGGCCCTATGTTACACCTCAAATTAGGAAGTTGCTCCTAGAGATGGTGGAGGCAGTATGGCGCGAGTTGAGGATATGTTGCAGAAAATGATGAAGAGGTTGGATGCTAGTGATGAGCACACTAAAGAGTTGAGTAGTGACATAGCGAGTATTCGGTAAAAAATTGATGTACATGTAATCTCGATCAAGCATCTTGAGTTGCGAATGACCCAATTGTCTTCGACTGTGAACCCACACCAACCGGGCACTCTTCCTAGCAATACTGTCCAAAATTTGAATAATGATGGACATTGTATGGCAGTCACAACTCGAGGTGGTAAGAAAACTATTGACCCACCGATGCCGTTTGGTGTAGAAATGTGATAAGAGGTGATGATGAGGTAGTGGAGGTTAGTGGTGAGTTAGGAGACAAAACAGGGAAAGAAGCTGAGGTACCCTAAAAGGTGACCCCCATGCCTACAACACCACCTCCATTCCCACAGAGGTTAGTGAAAAAGACCAAGGATGGTATATACTGACGTTTTATCACTATGCTCAAACAGCTTTCCATCAATGTCCCTTTGATAAAAGCTCTTGAACAAATGCCCGGTTATGCCAAGTTCATGAAAGATATGGTCACTAAGAAAAGATTGGTCAATTTTTGAGGATGATGATAGAATGCAACATTGTAGTGCTATTGCTACAAGGTCTCTACTGCAAAAGAAAGAAGATCCGGGTCCCTTCATTATTCTATGCACAATCTGGGTATTACACTGTGTGAAAGAATTAAGTGATCTTGGGGCAAGCATAAATCTCATGCCTCTCTCTATTTACAAGAAGTTGGGTTTGGGTAACCTAAAGCCCACTATGATGTGGCTACTGATGGCCGATCGAACGGTGAAGAGGCCTACTGGGATACTCCACGATGTGTTAGTAAAGGTGTATCCATTCATATTTCTGGCCGATTTTGTGATTCTGGATTGTGAGGTTGATATTGAGGTGCCTATTATTCTTGGAGGCCATTCCTTGCTACGGATAGAGCTTGGTTAATATGGAGAAAGGGCAAATGATATTTTGGTTGAACAATGAAGAAGTGACTTTTATCATTTTTAGGTACATGAGGCAGAGTGGTGAGATCCAATCAGTATTTGCCATATCTTATTGGGTTGAAAAGTCATTTGAGGTACAAATAGAAGAGCGTCTGGGTGTAGACGCACTAGCTACAATGATCATGAATTTTGATAGTGATTGCACTGAAGATTCTTTTCTTTGTGGGATCTTTTTCCCACGTATGAGTCATTGATCTTGGCACTTGATCGAGGTGATGTTCGGTTTAAACCAAAGAAGTTGGAGTTAGATATGAAGCATCACGAGTCTCCACCTGCGAAACCATCTATAGAGGAGGCTCCAAAAGTAGAAATTAAGGCTCTACCACCTCATCTTAGGTATGTATTCTTGGGAAAATGTGACACTTTGCCGGTAATTATTGCATCAAATTTGAATGTGCATCAGGTTGAGAGTTTGGTGGAGGTGTTAAAAAGGTTCAACAAAGCTATTGGGTGGACTATTTCAGATATTATTGGTATCCCTCCCGGGATTTGTTCACATAAAATCCTACTCATGCCCGATCATAGGCCAAGTATTGAACACCAGAGACGTTTAAATCCACCTATGCAAGAGGTGGTGAAGAAGTAAAATATTCAGTGGTTGGATGCTAGAGTGATATATCCAATCGCCGATAGTAGTTGGGTATGCCCTGTTCAGTGTGTTCCTAAGAAAGGGGAAATGACTGTGGTCTCCAATGAGAAAAATGAGCTTGTCCTAATGAGACCGATGACTGGATGGAGTGTCTGTATGGATAATCGGAAATTAAATGCATGGAAAGAGAATGATCATTTTCCTATGCCCTTCATGGATTATATGTTGGATAAACTTGCAGGAAAGGGGTGGTACTATTTTTTTGATGGTTATTCAGGTTATATTTAGATTTCTATTGCACCAGAAGATCAAGAGAAAACAACTTCTACTTGTCCTTATGGAACGTTCGCATTCAAGAGAATGCCGTTTGGGTTATGTAATGCACCGGCCACGTTTCAGAGATGTATGATTTCGATATTCTCCGATATGGCGGAGGACACTATTGAGGTGTTTATGGATGATTTTTCAGTGGTTGGTGACTCCTTTGAGAGGTGTTTGAGTCATTTATCCGAGGTTCTTAAGAGGTGTGAAGATTGCATCCTTGTGCTAAATTGGGAAAAATGTCACTTCATGGTGAAAGAAGGTATTCTATTAGGTCATCTCATTTCATAGAAGGGTATAAAGGTTGATCAAGGTAAAGTTAAGGTGATAGAGAGAGTTCCTCCACCCATTTCTGTAAAAGGTGTGAGAAGTTTTCTTGGGCATGCAGGCTTTTACCGGAGGTTCATCAAGGATTTTTCAAAGATTGCACATCCTTTGTGCAAGTTGCTTGAGAAGAGTGTAAGTTTTATTTTGATGAATCATTTCTTAAGGCATTTGGTGAGTTGAAGGAAAAGTTGGTGTCTGCACCTATTATGATTTCTCCGGAATGGAGCAAGCAATTTGAGGTGATGTGTGATGCGAGTGGGGTTGCTCTTGGTGTGGTATTGGGACAAAGAATGCACAAAATCCTTCATCCCATTTACTATGCTAGTAAAGCCCTTAATGAAGCCCAAAAGAACTACACAGTGACTGAACAAGAGCTCTTTGCAATAGTCTTCCTTTCAAGAAATTTCACTCTTATTTGCTTGGCACGAGGGTTATATGCATACTGATCATTTTGATTTGAGATATTTGATGGCAAAGAAGGATGCGAAACTGAGGTTGATTCGTCGGGTATTACTATTGCAAGAATTTGACATTGAGGTGAAAGATAGAAAAGGGACCGAAAATCAAGTTGTTGATCACTTGTCCTGATTAGAAGATGAAGCAATGAGGGAGTTAGGTGAAAAATCTAAAATTGATGATACTTTCCCTGATGAGCATGTATTGGCTGCCTCCCAACACATGATTCCATGGTTCGCAGATTTTGCGAATTATCTGGATAGTGATATAAACCCACCGGACTTGTACTTTCATCAAAAGAAAAAGTTCATGCATGATGTGGAAAAGTTCTTTTGGGATGAGGCGCACTTATATAGGAGTTGTGCAATGGGCTTATTCGGCGTTGTGTGCCGGAAGTTGAGATGTTGAGTGTTTTGGAAGCATGCCATTCTTCACTGTTAGGTGGGCATCATAGCGGTATCCAAACTGCTCACAAGATCTTGCAATGTGGCTAATAGTGGCCAACCATCCACCAAGATGCTCATGAGTTCTCCAAGGCATGTGATAGATGCCAAAGAGATGGTGGCATTTCGAGAAAGCAAGAGCTTTCTTTAAATCTCATTCTTGTGATTGAATTGTTTGATGTATGGGGCATTGACTTTAGGTCCTTTTTGTGAGTTCTCATGGGATGAAGTTCATTCTTGAGGCAGTCGATTATGTGTTAAAATGGGTAGAAGCTATCGCACTTGTGAATAATAAAGGGAAGAGTGTCACCGCGTTCTTCAAAAAGAACATATTTACTAGATTTGGCAGCCAAGGGCTATTATCAGTGATAGGGGATCCCACTTTTGCAACAAGCTATTTAAGGGATTATTGTAAAAGTATGGGGTTCGCCATAATGTGGCCATTCCTTACCATCCTCAAACTAGTGGGCAAGTTGAGGTGTCAAATAGGGAGATTACGCAGATTTTGATAAAAAATGGTGAATGCTAGTATAACGGATTGGTCAAGGAGGATTGATGTTGCTCTTTGGCCCTACTGGACAGCATACAAGACTCCCATAGGTATGTACCCATACCGACTTGTATATGGGAAGGCTTGTCACTTACAAGTTGAATTAGAGCATATGGCCATCTGGTCAATGAAGAAATTGAAAAAGGATTGGAATGAGGCTGCGAAATAGAGGTTAAACGGGTTGAATGAGCTTGATGAGTTTCGCTTGAAGGCATATGAAAGTTCAACCCTCTACAAAGAAAAGATGAAGAAGTACCATGACCAAAAGATTGAGAAGCGCGAATTTTTGGTTGGGGATTTGGTGCTTTTATTCAATTCTAGGTTGCGCTTGTTTCCGGCAAAACTCAAGCCAAATGAACTGGTCCCTATTTGATCACCCAACTATTCCCTCATGGTGCGGTTGAGTTGGAGAACAAGGAGGGTGCAAGGTTCAAGCTGAACGGGTAGCGAATCAAAATCTATCTAGGGCATGCTGAAATGGCGAATGAAGTGATCGATGCATACCATCTTGATGAAGTCTATGTAATCAAGAGTCCTTTGTCGTGCCGCGATGTTAAATCAAGCGCTGATTGGGAGGCAACCCAATATGTATCCTCTAGAAAACTATAGGTTTTTCATGATTTTCTAGGCATAGTTGCATTATTTTTGCTTTTATTACTTATCTCACGTTTAAATGTTCCTTTATTTTTATTTAGAAGTGTTGGCTAAAGCATAAAGTACGGTCCGTGTCCAAAAAGTGTCCAGAGGAACACAAAAAGATTATCTTAATGGGTGTTAAATATGCAGGGACCAAATCACAAGAAATCTGCAGAAAATTGGTCCGGTGCACCCATCGATGGACCCATCGACGGACCGTCGGTAGGATCCACCATTCCCAGGTATGTTCTTTAAATTTTGCTAAGTTAGGGAACTATCGACGGAGGGGTAGACGGACCTTCGACCAACTTACGGTCCGTCGATGGGGAATCGTCGATTCCTCACCCACCAACCCGACCCGACCTGTCCGGCTACAGTTTAAAAGTTTTTAAACTTTTCAGTCACCCACCTCTTCACATGACCCCCATTACCGTTTCCCTCTTTCAATAATTTTCCCCCACTTCTTCACCCATTAACTACCATTCCATCATAAGATTCCCACACTTCCCCCACTTCCACAAACTCCATTCTCTCCCCAAATCTTCTATCTTCATTAGTCTCCTTGCCGGTCGGTGTTGTGGTTGGTGTTGCTACTGTTCAGCTACAAGTTTGCATACTCCCTTTTCCTCCACTACAGTTTCCAAGTATGTTCTTCCGATCTGCTAGATTAACTATCGTTGATTTTCATGTTAACTTGATGTCTTACCATGTGGGTCTTGAATTTGGGACCCTTTTGCATGATAAAAACTTACACCTGAAGTCCTAAGTCCCTCAGAACATTGAAACATAAAGGGATGGGGGGGGGGGTCTTGTTAAACATGTGTTGTGTTTGCATGTTGGGTTTCTGACCTAGGGTTTTGATAGTCTGTAGAATCGAATGTTCAAACTATGATAATTCATGCACTAGAAATGATGAAATGCTGGGTTAAATGTTAAGAAACTTAAGGTCTCTAAGGATACTCTGAATTAGTACATTGAGGGAAACAAAAGGCTGCATATTTATGTCCTTGAAGGATAGAACGAGACACCGTCGATGGACCGTCATTGGGGTCCGTCAACCCCAACATCCCTTGCTTAGTCTAAGTGTCCATCGACGAAACCCACTGACAAACCGTCGTTCCTTCAACGGTACATCCTGCAGAATCGTTGACACTGTCAGAACCTTTGTTTCTGACTTTCTTAAAAAATATTCTAACTGCCCATCGACGGACCCTACTGACGGACCGTCGTCCCTTTGACGGTCCGTCCTGCATAATTGTCCATGCTGTCAGACCCTATGTTTTTTATTTTCTAAAAAATATTGTAAGTGTCCGTCGACGGACCCCACTAACGGACCGTCGTCCCTTCGATGGTCCATACTGCACAACCATCGACACTGTCAGAACCTTTTTTTTCTATTTTTCTAAAAAAATTCTTCTAAGTGTCCCTCGACGGACCCCCAGGATGGACCTTCATCCCTTCGATAGACCGTCGATGGGTCGGTTAGGCAGTGCTGCACTTCTGCACTGCAATTCCATTATGTGTTTTACTCTTGTGTTTGATGCTTTTGAATGTGTTATAGGCTTCTAATGGTACGAATAACTTCTCTTTGCAGGTACATATGGCACCCAAGCAAGATTGTGTCTACTCAAGAAGGCGTTCTAAGTTTGTTTCCCTGTCGAACCGGATAGTCATAGGCTCAGACGATGAGCGTGACCCGGAGTACGTGCCACTAGGCACCCTCACTCCTACCGGTGCTGCCCGCACCACCAGAGACACGCCCACAAAGGTGACACCCGGCGGAGTCACTACCTCCCACTCTGAAGAGGAGCGCATATTGACCGGCACACTTTCTGGGTCGGCTGCACATTCTTAGGGAGCGTCTGGCGCCGAGAAGGCTTCTGGTTTTGAAGAAGAATCCAGCTATGTGAAGGCTTCCAGGTCTGAGGAGGATTCTGCTTACCCTAGTGCCAATGCTTTATCTATTTCGGTCCATTCTACCTCGTCTGATGAGGCTGATAGTGCTGATTCTACTCCAGCACCGCAGACAGACGTCCCCACTCCGGTTGCTGATCAGTCCAAATGGTGGTGTTTCGAGGGTCAATATCATGTATATGCAGATGCCAAGGTGCTCAATGACAAGGGGGTCATGACCCAGACCCTAACACTCGAGCGACGAGTTATCATTGGGATTCTTCCCATTATGCCAGCCCCGTCCATTCGATATTCACCAGAAATCGGCTGGATTGGACGACTCAGAAGGTGGGCCGCTATAGCGAAGAAATGGTGAGAGCGTTTACACCTCATATGTGGCGACTCTTCAGTCTCAGTTGGACAAGAGGGTTGATATTTCTTTGCCGGCCATTTGTAGGTTTCTCTATGGCGCGGACATTGATGCTACCATGACGACCTTCACCGCCGAGTTTACTATCGGTGGAAGTTGATCAAGGATGGCCAGTTCCATCTTGAGCTATATGTGAGAGAGACCACCAAGCGGTGGACAACACAGCACCTCTTCGTGGATGGTGAGGCTGATGATTGTGTGCTGGAGACCAAGGGGAGCATCAAGAAGGCTAACCTCACCTTCATAGCCAAATTCTTATGGCTACTGGTCCGATACTACCTTCCCCCCACTGCTGCTGATAACATTGTCACTTTGGATCGTGCAGTGCTGATGGTTACTATGGTTGTGGGGTTCGAGGTGGACTTCACGTGGTTGTTGCAGACGGTGATGCATGAGAGGGCCTTTAAGGCCACTACTACTTACCCCTTCCCGTACATGGTCTTTGAGTTGTGCAGGTCTACAGGAGTGCCTATGTGGCACATTGATGTGATCAAGACCCCGCCCGACACAGTGGATATTGGCCTCATTCGGGATGAGTCCAATGAGTTGTCTCCCTTTGGAGGGCCCCGTCCAGAGGTGCAGCCGCTCAGTGAGAACCTTGCAGCCATAGTAGATCAAGCCCAAACGGCTTATCCCACTACATCCGAGCCTACCGGCACCACCTTAGTTTAGGCTATCCCAGGTGCTAGCACCGCTCTGAGCTCCTCCCACTCGACTCCATCTGCTACACTGGTCCCGCTTGCCAGTGTACAGAAATTAGAGGCCCAAATAGCCACAATTCTGCATCACATCCAACCTTGGATGCAGAGGTCGATTGCTGAGGCAGAGGAGCGGATAGAGAGGAAGATGCCTCAACATACTGAGCGGCAGATAATGGAGGTCCACCAGCGCTTGGATGCATTAAAGTTGCGTGTTATCGCCCGGACAGCCCCTACAGTGGATTTGATAACTCTCCAGGCTACTGTGGAGAGTCTGAGAGCAAAATTGGATACCATACTTGAGGCTCGGGTGCCTGAGTCTAAGGCCCATTCTGCAGATCCTGATAAAGACACGGTGTTGGCTGCCCTATTCTCCACCACTGCTGTGCCACCACCTCCCCCACGAGATTGTGCCAAGAAGCACCAAGTTAGAGTTGAGGATGAGTCTCGGGTATACGAGAAAGAGAGCAATAAGTTAAAGGCCGCGAGGAGAGCCTCGCTGATTGATGAGGAGGCTCGCTAGTTGAGGGTTCTAGAAGTGGCTGCTGGGGCGTCTAGCTCAAGAATTGTTGAGGCTGAGAGGAGCACTATTGATGGTGTTGCTGAGGACACCACTGATGGTGTCCCTACTATAGAGGAAGCGAGTTCCAGGAAACCGAACCAGTCAGCATGTTGATCGTCGGCGCTTTGCGCCTTAGGTTTTCTTCACCTTCCACCCCATTTTATATAATTTTATGCATTGGGGACAATTGCATGTCTTTTTGTTGGGGGTGGGTGAATTGAAAGTGAGTGCTAGGGTGAAGTCTGAGTAGCCCAACTCATGATCCTCTCTTGCGGTTTTCTTGCATGTGTTCTTTTTCCCCAAAAGAGTGGTTATTTTATTGTTGAACCGGCATGTTGGTATCTTTTGTACATTGTATAGAAATGGAATCTAAATCATGATGGATAAACAAAAGGATATCCTGATTTAAAGAAAATGCTGCATGACTAGGCATAGTAACTGATAAATGTGTGGTTCTAAGCATGATATAGAGATACACCACGACATGACCCTACATCTAAAACTAAAACTAGGTGTCTGATAATCATGTAGAGTAATGATCTGTGAAGTGAGTGTGAGGAAAATTTAAATAGTCCACCATTGGTAATGAGCTAGGACTTGCGTGGTTAGTCCTGCTAAAAGTAAGTTCTGCTAGACAATTAGGAAAGGATCATAGGACCTTGTTCAAGTTAGCCAATCTTAATCATACATAACAAAAAACCGAAAGAAATTAATCCATTCTTGATCCAAATGAATTGAACTTAAAATAGACCTTTCTTTTTTACCATAACTGATCTTTTCTGGGAACAATGTGTTGGCCCTGGTCCCTCCTTAGACATGTGCACCTCAACTTATGCCAAAAGCACAAGTTGAGGGAGGCTAATGCATAAAACAACCTTGTCGTGGCCCTGACCCAACCATGTGTATTGTGTACCTTGACTCATGGCAAAACCATGAGTTGAGGGTGGCTGGTTGAGGAATGCTCCAGAAAGTGGGGTTGAAAGAATAATGAAAGAGAAAGAACAAAATTAAAGTGACTCAAGAAAAGTTGAAAGAAAAGTGAATTTTTTTTAAAAAAATGACTTACACAAAAGGATAAATAAAGGAGAAAATTAGGGCGAAAGAATATAAAAAAATTAAGAAATAAGGCGGAATAAAATGATGAAAAGGTAGGGCGCTTAGGGGTTATGTCAAGGAGGGAAATAAGTCACTAAAATATATCAAACTATACTCTAGCTGACCCTAAGCCTAAGTTACAAGCTTAGAAAGTCCTATCGTGATCCTAAGAGTCTATTGTGGTGAACTTAAAGTTGTGAAAATAAGGGTAAGCCTATGGAAACAATTATAAATGAGGTGTGAAGTTGTTCTGAGAGCGAGTGTTGAAATAAAATAATCCTTATACTCAAATTGAAATCATTGTGTAAAAAAAGAGGATGTTGTTTTGAAGTGAGGGCACTAGTTGCAATACCGGAATATTAGTACCTTGGTGAGAGATTAAGAGGATAGGTGTCGCTGTGTGGCGAGTCTGTGTCATGGTCTGATCCACATGAGCAAGCCTAATAGTTGTAGAATGCATAAACATAATGAAAATAATCGGTCTTGATAGCTAGATGATTGCGAAAGCTAAAATAAGGATACTTTTGTACAAAGGTTTTGTCATGAGTCATAGTGCGTCGCTTGAGGACAAACAACGAATTTAAGTTGAGGGTGTTGATGTACCGTATTTTCACGGTACTTTCAATGCATTTTCCTTATGTTTAGTGTGTGTCTAAGGCCTTTTTGTAGTAGTTTTAATGTATTTTTCTCTTTGTTTACAGGAATACTATCTAGAATCAAAAGACGAAAGAACTGTGTTGAAATTGCAGAAGTGATGACCTACGGAGCCATCGACGGTCCGTAGGTGGCAACCGTCGTCAAAAGAAAAATGTTGCTGAAGGAAGATCGGGTAATTTTGACCAAGTGTGGGTCTATGGAACCTATGGACGGATCGTCATCTCCACAACGGACCGTCCTACACATCCGTCATTGCTAACAGAAAGTAGCCACAGTACCCGTCTTGAAAAAATTCTATGTGTGGATAAACAGAAGCCATCAACGGACCATCGTGCACTCAACGCACCATCATCCTGGTCCGTCATTGGTAACAGTGAGTTGGAGAAGAAAGCAGCTGAAAAAGATTCTAAGTGTGGAACGACGGGAGGCCTCAACGGTCCGTCGTCGCCTCGAAGGTCCGTCGGTCTGATCGTTGACTTAGACGCGTTCTTGGGTATATTTTTCTTAAATATATTTCCTTTTTATGTTAGTACTTATTTATTATAAATACTTTTAAAAACCTCTTTTTTGGGGTTAGACTGTTGGTTATTTTTCTAATTTTTAATACTGGTTATTGAATATTGGGTTATGGAAAATACTTCATTTTTCCAGAATCGTTTATTGCATTATTTTCTCGAATTCAAGTGATTTTATGGATTTTCTTCAATCTCATCAAAGTAAGTACATTAATTCTTGTCTAATCAATATGAATTATGTAATTATGAACATGGGTAACTAAATCCATAACTAGAGTTGTGGGAAACATGGGTAAATAACAAGGTAAAAACTAGCTAAATTACAATTCTAGAGTAGTGTCTTGCATGTATTGATAATTCTATTGTTTAGAAGTCTTTTTAACGAATGCACATATTAGAAATTTCCTTGTTTCTAGTTGCCGGACCAAGGAGGTAGATAATAAGAAAATAATTATCAACATAGATTTAGTATACGCTATCTAATAGGCTAGTGTCAATTGGTTCAAAGTAACAACTAAGCCATACATCGATTATGATGCTTAATATGAGGAAAGGTAAGGCTTTTGTAAAGCATACACACATAGCCGGACCAAGGTGCGGAGTAAAATTCCCTTGATGCCGGACCAAAGAATTAGGGATACAAAACTTACCACTTTGCACACAAGATACTAGGAAAGGATTGTTATACCTAGAATTACCGCGTTATGAACCTGTGGGGAACACTTATGCCCTGGTTACTCTCATCACTTGATAAATATCTAATATTCATACTTGCTACTTTTTTACTTAGAAATATTTAATTTGTTTTGTTATTTAAAACCCCCTTTTATTACCTGTTTTCGTAAAGGACTTGATCAAATAGAAGTAATTATAGGTTAAAGTTATGTCTAAATCATTTTCCTCGTCGGATCGATCCCAACCTCATAGTTGGGCTCTTTACTTGATACGACTGCTTATACTTCTTTTCGAGAAGTAAATTTGAGTGTATCATTATGTTCTATATGCAATATGTTATGTGTTGTGTGCAATATGATACGTATGATGATGCATGTTACTCTCATGGCATGACTTTCCTAATCAGATTTTGGTAAGTCCACTGACTTGATTTTCCATAACTCATATCGTAAGGAGAGAGCTTTTCTAAATCATGCATGTCCGTGATTTGTGCTTGCATATGCCCATACTTCGAACAAGTGTGTACTAATTTCATACATTTATCTACTTTTAGGTATAGGTGCAGCTGGACGTTAGAGCTTACGAGTCGACACAGAAGTTATCCGGACGTGGAGCTTTCACCCGGATTTGGTAGGCCCTCATGATTTCGAGGATGCTTACTTGTTCATTCTATCATAGACGTAGGCATGATCTAGTGGAGTATGTTCCACTAGCATTTCTTTTGTATTTACTTTCAGACGTTGTATTGGTGCCATTTTGGCAACTCTATATTTTTGTTTATTTCTTTCATTTGATTATCTTGATTTAGATGGTTGTTGTGAACGCTTATGAGTTTACGTAGATAGTATTGTGCGAGATCAATGTTTTCCAATATAAAGTTTAACTAAACAAAAGTACAAATTTTCCGCTAAAATTAACATAGATGAAGTAACGATGACGTATGTAGACTTGTCTGAAACCTCTGAGAGGTCAACGACGCCGGTCTCGTCTGGGGTCTAGATTTCGATGGTGACATCAACAATACAATATAAGGCAGTTGCTACAAGTATCTTTAAATAAACGAAATCCTACATTTATCAATCTCTAGGAAGTAGAGTAATATAGATCACTCACAAATTTACCTTGTACTTAGCTAGATCATGCTTCATCTACCCTAGAATTTAGATTACATCATGTACATTACATTATCAATCTATAGGCTAGAAGAACCTAGATCAATCCTTACAAATTTGATTGTATCTAATCACATTGGATAAATTAAACCTAATTAATCATCACATTTCAATATTTGCAGTATCTAAGATAATTCATCATGATCGAGTCACATAACAATCATTCTAGCATCAAGATCCCAAGTTATTACATGATAGACTAGCCTTATCCAAACCTCGGACCTTGATCCTCATGTCTCACTACTCAAAAATTCATCATCAATACACATACTAGGCAGTAGATATAGACAGTTCAACATGCTAGAATCATAATTCAATCGACATATATTCAAGATCACAAAGCCCACACATAGGCTAAATCGAGTTTGAGAGAGATCATGGTTTCAACTTGAATTGGATTGACAATCACATTCAAATCAGTATATAATCACTAATTCATTAAAATTATGCTTTTGAAATCAATTTGAGAAAGAATCCATGGCTAGATTGAAGAAGAAGCAGTTTGATCATGAACTTGCATTGAAAACATTGAAAGGAACTCACTTGATGGCAGATTAACTGGAGATGAAGGATCACCATACCTCATTGTAGAAGAAAACAACAAAAAATTGATGAAGGAAGCTTGAGAATCCGTCACCATGGCTGTTCCTGATCTTCATCTTCCATGGAGAATTCTAGAGAGGTTTCTTTTTGAGAGGGAAGGGTTTAGTTTGTAGAATGAATTGGGCATGGGGTATTCACGTTTTTGATCACTTAAATACACCCATAAATAACCAAATAAACCAAAGAGGTTCAGGTTATAGCGTGGGGTGAATTTACCATTCACCCCAAAATGAAACAGTGTGCGTGATAGTGATGTTGCAGCCTGCATCGACGGACCCATCGACGCCCAGTAGGTCCATCGACGGACCGTACTGTAGGTCGTCATTTGGGTATGGGGATTGACAACTGACTTGAACCTTCACAAGGAGAAGTGTACATCGAAGAATCACCACCAATGGGGCGTAGGTGAACCTACATGCCATCGATTGAAGGTCGTTGGTAGACACTGCCAAGACACTGTCTTGGCAGACTTTGGGTCCTCCTTGAGGGCCTCTTGCGGGGCCCTTGGGGAGTTGTACCTGGACGTTTCCAACGTAAATATAAACCTTAACAATTCAAGGACCTTCCACATTAGTTCCAGCCCAAAAAAACACTCGCAACACCTTCAAACATGTTAGGCACACTCAAGACACCCATGCACGTCTCAATCACTAACTATCGAACGTCTTGGACGTTTGACCTCCCAACTTCATGAAACTTCACATACTACCTATGAACATCATTGTTACTCATATAAGGACTTCATAAGAATATGACGCACACATAAGCACATAAACGCACTTAAGATCCCTTTGGTGACTAGTCGTCGAATGATTTGATCGTTTCTTGACGCTTCACTTCCAAATCACCTAAATATTTAGACACTGCCTTATTACAACCTTAGAACCCATTTTAGTATTTCAAAACATAAAGACACAAACTTTAGGCTCTAAACACCCAACTCAATATGGGGGTCTTACATTTTAATTCTTAGTACCAACCCAATCCATGACCATGATTATTTTAATTCAATAATATTGTGCTTAAATTGAGTGCCTCTTGTATTTTGAATTTATTTTTTACTAGAGGACAAACAAGATTTTTAGTTGAAGGTGTTCATGAGTTGAAAATTTACCTTATTTAGAGCGGTTTTCTTATGATTTTCCATCTCTTAAAGTAGAGAAAGGGGCTAGTTATGATTTAAATTGTTTTATTCCAGGTATTTTTGATGTCAGGAGAGGAACCACTGATCAAAAGTGGATTCAAAGCTGAAAAGAGTAACATCCGGGTAGAAAATAAGCCCAGGTATAACACCTATAGAGCACTGGTCGCTTAAGTGAACTAGTGAACAAAGTCAATAGGTCTCTTAAGAGATGATGCAATCTTTGTTTCTGCTAACTAGGGAAAAAGGGTGGAAATTCACTTTTGCGAAGCCTACCTTTTTAAAACGAGGGAAGAATGGGAAATTCTCAAACTTTAGACCCAAAATTAAGAAAACACGGTTAGAGTTTGATATTTTTCATCATCTAATAGTTCTTAGAGAGATAACATTTTAGAGAGTTCAACACATTTGAAGTGTATATATCTTAGGGTTCTTCATTTAGGGGTTGAGACATGAAGGTGAGTTGCCTCACATTTCTATTGTGGTTTAAAGTTTGTATTTTTATTTAGTAATATATTTTACCTTAATTCATTTCCTTGTTCTTATTTGCTAGAAATGTGGTTGTAATGCTTGTCTGAAATTGAGACATTTGTACTAAAAGTAGATAAAGCTATTTGGCTGTTTGATTAATTGCTCAATTCTTTTGTAGTTCCTTGTAACCATGTTGATTTCATGAAATATGTTCAATCTAGGTTTCATGTTTGAATTTATGGGCTAGGAGACACTCTCAATGTTAGCTTCCGATGTGCGATTGATGCTCGAAAGAGATTGATTGAAGTGGAGAATTAAATTGATAAGTGTTGTTGACATTGAATCCTGAATTTGAGACGGAAAGATAAAATTTAGGGTTTCATTGTTCAATGCAAGGCTTTCTTCTGAGAGTTGTCTAAGTTAAGGTAGTGATTATTTTTTAATTGTGTGATTGAGACTAAAATCAAATATCATAGTAAAATGCTTTGAGATTGAAAGATAATTGGCATAATTGTTGATGATCATGCCTACCCATCAGAGATTACATGATTGTGGATTGAATTGATATGTATCATTGAGTGTTTATTGGATCTCATGTTTTCCTGATTCCCAGTCATGCCTCGTGTTATATCGCATTTCCCCCCAATATAAGTGTAGTTATGAAAATTTCCTTCTATTTTATAAATCTATACCTTGTATGTCTAGGTTAAAGCTACTACCTTTTTAACCTTCATCCTTTAAATTGAACATTATATTGTTCCTTGTGGGATTCAACCCCGACATTTAGTTGGGTTATTTTTATTGATGACGATTGTTCACTATTTTAACTAGTTTTTGAGGGTTATTTGAGCGTTATAATCTCTGTCTTGATAATTTCATGCCTCGGTGGATTCAATCTTCTCTAGTGCTCAATAGTTTGTTAACTATCAAGAATGAGTTGGATTTTATGAGATAATTTACGTAGTGGAACACCAATAATGTCAACAATCATCCATCAATCGCTCTTTTGAACTGCTTCAACATCGATATCAAAGCTTCTACTTGCCAGTTATTCAAAGCAGCAATAATAATGACTTGCAATGTTTTATTTTGGCCGAAGAACATATAACACAAATGATATGGGTGAGTCTTCAGTTCCAACTTCGGAGGATCATTAATAAAAAAATTTTAGGCGGAGTTTCTCAATTTTTCAGATGTAAATCTAAATTCATTGGTGAGCCATGGAGTATAATCTGCCCCATCAGGTGAAAATACTAAATCGTTGTACGTCTCAATGTTTTCTCCATCGAAATTCATCATAGCTAATGCATCAACACCTAATCTCTCTTAAATTGATACCTATAGCTCCTTCTCAATAATACAATTCAAAAAAGAGACTGATTTGAGATAACTTTGATGCTTCCTCGATTTGCATATATTGGATGCCACTTTTTCAATTGGAATTTCATCTGCTGGTCTCCGTATCAACAAAAGCACGCCTAATAGCAATGGATGGTTTTCCTAAGATACTAGGAACTTCAAAGTCAATCTCAATATTAATGCCTCTGTAACACCTCGAATTAAGAGAAGGGAAAATATTTATTTCACAATTGATTCGGCAAAGGAAGTGGAAAATACCAAATGACTCGGCTATGCCGAGTAGCACTTCTTGCCTTTTTTGCCAAATTTCTTAATCCAGTTGTCCTGGAACTTTAAGAGATTCAGTTCGAGCTCGTCGTTCCATTTGATAAGTCACAAAAATGCATTCCTAGTTGTCGAGTTGGCCTAGTCCATGGTCCAACTCACAGGAATTTTCAACGAGCTAAAGGTTCATTCGGTGAGTTGCTGATTGGATTTTGGCGAGCTCCAACCATTCCTTTTTTGAGTTTTAAGGTAGGATACTTTGGGTATTTTATTAAATATTCTAGCCTAATACTATGTAATTTTTCCCTTCACCTAAAACCTTATATAAGTACTTTTACGCCCAAATTTCTCTAATTAAAATCAGTCTGTGAAACTCTTAAAGGAAGATCAAGCCGTCCTCCTCAAAATATTTCTCTAAAGCTTGATGAAGAAGGACTCAAAACCAAGGTTCTAAGTCAAGCCTTCAATTCCACCATTGAAGGCAAGCTTTTGACATTGAGGTATGATAGTTTTAGTCTATGGAGCCTTTTCCTCCATGTAGTTCCAAAATTCTTCAATATACAAAGATAGAATTCCCCAAATTGAGTTAGGGTTTTCTTTTATGCCACAAGTTCCTTTAAACATTGGTTCAATTGATTGTTCCATAATCTATCAAGAATGAATTTAGATAATTGCATAATTTTATGATGAATTCACATGAACCATGTCCAACCCATGTTTTCCAGATAATGGTGATTGAAAGGGGGTTATGAGCTATGAAAGTTGAATTATGAAATTATGCATGCTCGCATGTAATCGATGAGATATGATGTGGATTACTTTAAGAGTAAAAACAGCTATGTTGTTACAGTAGTTAATTGTTGTGAAAGCCTTGCTCAGATAACTATCTCATGCAGGAATGTGAAAGGTTTTCTCACATAAAGCATTCTAAGGTTCAAAGGTCTTCTCATGTAAAATGAATCAAAGATACGGAGCTATTTTTAGAATAAGGTAGGCAAAGATTACCCATGACCTCTAATTAATGAAAGAAAAAAGACGATTACCCATGTCACATGATGTAAGAACAAGAGGGGATTATCTATGTGTCTCATCCGGGAAGCACCCCCTGGACGTACACGGCGTCGTCATCCTCTTTGAGGACTAAGACTAGCCTCTTAGCATACATAAACATTCATAGATTAAAAATTCATAAAATTTAAAACTTTTCATTACTTCTACATGGAGGTTTACATAAACCTCTACATACACATAATATATTCGTATCGAGTATACATAGATCCTTCGTATAAGAAGATTACATAGTCTTCTACTTTTATTGTACATAAGTATATATAATATATAACATATTCTTAAAAGAGTGCTCATCTCATAACCATCTAACAAGATTATATCAACTTGGGACTAGCCCATACATCAATGTAATAGAGCCACATATATGCTATACAATCTGTAAAATGAAAAGAGAAAGAACATAAGAGTATTAAAACTAAAACAACTCCATAACCTTGATATTGACATTGCCCTCGAAAACTGAGGACCTACCTACTTGGATGATTGAAAAATTTCAAGTCTTCTTAAAGTCATCTCAAAAGTCTTCAATGACCGGAACCTAAAATGTAGGGGAAAAGGGAGAAAATGGGGTTAGTACACCACTTGTAGTAAGTATAAGACCATATGCACACATAAGATCAAATCATGTTAAAAAGGGGCCTTTCATGAAAACATGTTATTTACCTTTTGAAATTCGTATGCACATTCAAAAAGACCATACAAATAAACAAGACATATTCATTAAGTCTAAAGCATATTTATCATAAGTTCAACAATACTAAGTCTAGTCAAGTCAACATACACATCACATAATTTGACACATAGTCAAAACAACACTATCATCAATTTATAATAGTAAAAAGCATAGACAAGACTTCATTTCAACATAAGCAAAGCAAGACAATCACCCATGTACCCACATTAGGTCAACAAGTGCAATGACAAAGCAAAACCCCATAACCTTACTCAATAAAGTAACCCATCAAGAACCATGACTAATGTCCAACTTCACATAGCATATCATTTAAGAATACATATCATCATACTTTAAAAATAGAGACCAAATACATGTTCATAGGAGCAACCAACATCACATGATGTCATTTACATGTGAGATCATCATATTATCACCATCTCCATCCTTTAACATATACATACATAAGAACAACCTCCTACGACTTCCTTCAAGGCTAACTAGTGCAATGTTTAGGTAGAGTCTCATACCCCTACCTAGACTAAGCTAAACCCCTTAGTTCATCCTAGTTAGAGTTCATTGATAAATTCATTTTACCTTTTGGGAACATCTTGCCTTAACCGACATAGACCACATGAGCTAATGTGGAATCCGTTGTCATGGAAACCTACACCAAAGGAAGGTGGAATACTTGCCAAGGTAGTACAAAAACACGAACATAGAACCTACGTGGATCCACTAGCTAGTATTCCTATTGGGGCAACATAGTTCAAGAACTAGGAGATATTATTGGGACCCTTTTTATTCTACATGCATTATAGTCTCCAATCTCAAGATTACATTAGTGATCCTACCTTCCTTATGTGGGAAGGGACACTCCTCACTTTAGTTCACTCGGTGCTAAGCTAGAGTCTTTTTTGAAATGTTTTTAAGTTTTTATTAACAATCATAGCTAAGTTTGGTCATAGCGTCTATTACTTGTCTAATAATCATAATCATATCTCAATAAGAATTTTATGAGTATAAATCCTTTCATTAAGATTCATATAAGTGAGGTTAGAACATTTACAGAGTCATTCATGATAAGGCACATTGGTAGTCATCACCATCCTTATAACATTTTACATCTTATTCAACATCTCACAAACTATAGTAAGAACATTTCAGTTCAACATCATGTCTACCCTATAAATCCTAATACAAGATATAATTCAATGCAATATCATCACTTAATCTCAAGTAACCACAATTGAAGTAAAGAATAGGGATCACAAGACTTACCAAGTCTCCTTCATAATTCATCATCAAGGTCTTACCATCAACCCTTAACTCAACCCAATAGGGAGTAATATCATCACACAACTATAATCAACATGATAATAAGGCCAATTGAATCACTACATCACAATTCATCACTAGTTCATAGCTTAAGATAAAAGACATAGGTCAAATTTATAACATGTTTCATACCCTAAATCAATTACTCAAGAACTAGCATGAAATGCCTATAATATATCTTAATATATTCATAATTCATACAATAACATCACAGAATAGTAACTCAACCAATAACCAAGTCAATTGAACCAACATTACACAATTCATATTAAGATCACAACCTAGGGTTAAGGGGAATAGGTTATCTTCTACAACTAGAACCATCCATCAAGATATAACAGAATTAAGTTAAAATACATGTTAATATACTCATAATATCTCAAAATAAATCATAACTAAAGTAATTCATAACATCAATTTCGTATTGGATAAAACCAACTTGACAACTCAACTTTTGAAATCACTTTGATGGAAACCTTTGAGAAAATAGGTCTCAAAGGTGAAATGAATCCCATACCTTACTAATTGATGGAGATTGATGGATATATACGACTCTTTGCAGCCCTTGAACCCACCCCTAGCTTGGTCTTCAATGGAGTTCTTCACTAGAGAGAGAAATAAGAGAGAAGGAAGAGAGTTTTGGGTTTGTGAATTGTGAGAGCTTCGGTTAGTCTAATTAGGTTAGAGGCTTTACATAGATTCTTAAGTAACTTAATTAGAAATCCCTTAAACCCTAATTAACCTCCTAACTAGTCCAACTAATTAAAAGATTTAATTTGAGACATGCAGTAATACATAGACCCCACAGACGACACCATGTTCGACGGATCGTGGGTCAATGGACGGGCAGTGTCCCTTCCATGCTGCACATCCGTCTCTAAGTTCAGAGACTATGCAAAATAGCCTTTAGATATTTAGGCTAAATGACAATTGGCGGAGGCAATCGATGCCCTGTCGATTGGACCACTAGCCGTTTGTGGCATCCGTAGTGATACTATCCATTGACAGCTTTTGGTCACCTTTGCAAGGGTCCTCCTTAAGGGCCCTTGGTTGGTCCATGGGGAGTCATGCCTGGACTTTTAGACTACGAACTAACTCTAATACATTTTAGACACTCTTCCACCAAATTTCATAATTTTTTGTCTCCTAAAAGCTAGTCAAATAGGGTAAGGCATGGTAGTACCTCATTGAACTAGTTTCCGGACGTCATGGACATTTTTTAATGTTTTGGTTTCTAGCCTTCCTAAATGAATTATATACATTAAAATAGACCTCAAAACAGTGTCTAAACCTTTTTACACCTATGTTAGACTCTAGCACACATCTTAGGTTTTCGAAGTGTTACATTATCCCCTCGTAGGAACATTCGTCCCCGAATAACACTAAAACCTTTTATAAGGAAGGAATTGACTCAAGACTAGAAACTCAAACAATCTACAATACATAACAATATGAATTACAACATCAATCATAACATTCTCTCAAGGCAATTCAAACCTTCAATTACCACTTATCAGGCTCAAACATCCATTATGAGAAATTTCCTTCTTACAACAACAACATGAGCTCAACATACCATATATGAGTCAATTATGCCAAATTTTAACTTACCAACTTGCTACACATCATTTCATAAAGACTCACCATATCAAAATGCACAAACATAACTCAAAACAAGCCAAAGAGCAACATTTTCAAGTCCAAAGTACATTTTCATTGTAACTTACTGTAATGACACCAAAAATGCATATATTTGAAAATCATTCACCAAAAATCAAGAAAATTTAATGTTAGACATTATTTCTAGTCTTAAGAGGATCTACTAACCTTATTTATCAAATAGATGAGGGTAATGGGACTTCTGTTGGCTTCGGCCTCCCATGTTGCACCCTCAACTAGGTGATTATTCCACAAAAACTTTACGAAAGCCATCTCTTTGTTCCTCAACTTCTTTACTTGTCTATCAAGGATTTGAACCTGAACCTCCTCATTAGAGAGGTTATTCTTAACCCCAAGACCCTCACTAGGAAGAATAGACTCGAGATCACCGATACACTTCTTAAGCATAGAAACATGGAAAACCGAATGAACCGAAACCAATTCATTAGTGAGTTTCAACACATAGACAACCTTACCAGCACTTTACAAGATTTCGTAGGGACCCACATAACGAGGAATGAACTTCCCTTTCATTCCAAATCTAACCTACCCCTTCATAGGTGAAATTTTCAAGTACACTTTATCACCTGCTTCAAACCCTATGATCAGCATAAGACTTTTGCAGACTATAGGCTGTTTGTAACCTGTTCTCTATGATATGAACTTTTTTCAAGTTTTTATAAATCAAATCGGGACAAAGAATCGAAGAATCACAAACTGCAAACCACCCAATAGGAGATCTACACCTCTTACCATACAAGGCTTCATTAGGATCCATGTATATGGATGAATGAAAACTATTATTATAAGCAAATTCCACCAAAGGCAAGTGCTTATCCCAATTTCCCTTGAATTTAATTACACAAGCTCGAAGCAAATCCTCAAGAGGTTGGATAGTACGCTACGCTTGAACATCCGTTCGGGGATGTAAAGCGGTGCTTAAATTCACCTTGGTACCCAACCCTTCTTGGAATGACCTCCAAAACCTAGATGTGAATTGTACACCCCTATCCAATGTGATGCATAATGGAATACAATTGGTCCTTGAGGAGTCGTGCCCGAACATTTCGACTTCAAACTAACTCTAATGCATGTTAGAAACCCTTCCACCAATTTTCATCATTTTCCATCTCCTAATGTAACAACCTATTTAGTAGGTTCGAGCAGTAAAAATTATTTTGGAAATAACTGACTGGGTCGATGGATCACGCGACGGACCGTCATGGTCACGACGGACCGTCGAGGGTCTTCGTTCCAAAACACTTCAACTCTGAAATCTGGGTACTGAGATCCACTCTCTGAACTTCATGACGGAACTGCAGGACGGACCGTCGTAGGTACGACGGACCGTCACAAACCCTTTACTGAATTTAACTCTCTGAACTTTGTGACGGACCTGCAGGACGGACCGTCACAGGTTGCGTAACCCCAACTGGGTCGGATTTCTGCTAAAGGTTTTAAAGGGGTGTTTTGGACTATTCATGACAAACTTTATGAAATTAGTGGGGTAAGTTTAATAATTTATTTACTTGGGGGTTAAAGGAGATAACTTTAAAATAAATAATGGGTTACTATTATCATAATGAATTATATGATAATTAGGTAAAAGAAAAAGAATCTGGAGAAGAAAAATAAAAAGAACCAGAGAGGGAGAACGAGAGAGAAAGAGAGAACGAAGAGGAAAGCAAAAGGCATTGGGGAGATAGCTTGCTCGATCACGATTCTTCGGTGGAGGTAGGTTATGGTTTATTTCTATGTGATAGATAAACTCTAAATAGCGATTGATATGTATTGGGTGGTATTGTAAAGTCTTCTATATACTTGATTGTGTGTTTGT
>NC_028644.1:12883378-12886616 GCF_001406875.1 Solanum pennellii | reverse complement strand
AAAGAGAAGTAATCTTGAATTATGTTAATATACTCAAATTCAAAGAACCTATTTTCCCAAATGAGTATGGTGTGGAGGCTTGAGTCCTCATAGGTGTGCTTGATGTTGTTGCCAATTGTTCTTGTACTTGTTGATTGTCACCTGTTAAGTATTGTGGTTGATTTTATATTATTATTCAGTATATATTGCTTTCTATTTTGAGTTGGCCGATGATACCTACTCAGTACTTGTTCCTTGTACTGACCCCTACTTTTATTTCCTTCTTGTTGTTTTGTGGAGTGCAGCAAGTGCACCATTGACTTCGGCTCGTCCTCAATTCTAGCCAGTCTTCAGCACGTCAGATTTCAGGGTGAGCTATTATTCCTAGCTCGGGCTGGATTCTCTTCTTCAAGTCTTGATGTCTTTGAAGTTCCGACGTGGACCACCTTTCTACTTATTTTAGTTCTTAAATACCCTTAGACTTAGTAATTTGAGGATAGATGTTTTTGATGTGATGACTTCCAGATTTTGGGGATGATAAGTATTATACTTTAGAAGTTTATTTAATTGATTTCGTTAATGAGTTTTGGATCTTCCGCATTTTATTTATTATTCAAAATTTATATGCTGGTAAAAGTTGGGGTTTAGATTGTTGGTTCGCTCACCTAGTAAGATAAGTGTGGGTGCCACTCGCGGCTCGTTTTGGGTCGTGACAAACTTGGTATCAGAGCTTTAGGTTCGTTGGTCTCATCACACAAGAAAGAGTCTAGTAGAGTCTTGAGGAACGGTAGGGGGACGCCCTTACTTTTCTTTGAGAGGCTATAGGACTTTAGGAAAACTCCATTCTTTCTTTCTTTCGTGCTATTACTTGGGTCCAATTGGTATCTAGGTGATACAAATTGGTATCTGACATCCTCACTCTATCTCGCAGATGGTTAGAACTAGAGCAACAACTATGTCAACACCAGCACCGGCAGGACATGGTGCGTCTGAGCCAACCAATGGGACCGTAGCTCGAGGAGGAGCAGTGGCCAGAGGCCGTGGTAGAGGTCGCAGGAGGACGCCCTCTAGAGGTAGAGGACAAACACCTGGTCCAGCTAGTAATAGGGCAGTGACTCCTCCACCGACTGATGAGGTAGTGAGAGAGGGTGAAGAAGGGGAAAATGAGCAGGTTCAAGATGAGGAATTACCACCCCAGCCTACCCCAGAGATGATTAACCAGGTTCTTACGTATCTTAGCGGGTTATCTGATCAGGGCCAGACACCTCCAGTGTTTTCTGCACCAGCACCTCAGGTTCAGGGGGTACAACATGCAGCCGCTGTGGCTCCCCGCATGGATGCCTCATTGGAAGTAGGCACGTTTCCTCGATTGACTACAGGGTCCATAATGACAAGTGATCAGCATGAACTTTTCACTAAATTCTTAAAGTTAAAACCTCCAGTATTCAAGGGTGCTGAATCTGAAGATGCCTATGATTTTCTGGTTGATTGTCATGAGCTGCTACATAAGATGGACATAGTAGAACGATTCGGTGTGGAGTTTGTGACCTATCAGTTTCAGGGGGATGCCAAAAGGTGGTGGCGGTCGTATGTTGAGTGTCAACCAGCACAGGCACCACCTATGACTTGGGCATCATTCTCTAGCTTATTTATGGAGAAGTATATACCCCGGACTTTGAGGGATAGGAGGAGAGATGAATTCCTGAGCCTAGAGCAAGGAAGGATGTCTGTTGCTGCTTATGAGGCTAAATTTCGTGCACTATCTAGGTATGCCACTCAGCTTTGTTTCAGTCCACAAGAGCGGATTCGCCGTTTTGTGAAGGGATTGAGGTCAGATTTGCTGATCCCAGCCTTACAGGTAGCTGCTGCAGCAAAATCCTTTCAGGAAGTGGTTGATTTTGTGATAGAAGTGGAGGGGGTGAAGCCAGACGACTTCACCATGGCGTCGACATCTAAGAAGTTCCGTAAGGGAGGTGAGTTTAGAGGTTCTTACTCCAGGGGGCAGAGTTCAGGAGGTTACCAAAACCGCCCTATTCAGTCTTCCCTGCAGGCTTTAGCTGGGGGTCCATCGCAGCCCAGTCAGCCTTTTTCTGAGTTTGGAGGTTATCCCCAGACTTCGTCACTTTCACAAAGACCTATGCTTGACTCCAGGAATTGTTATGGATGTGGGGAGACTGGACATATTAGGAAGTATTGTCCAAAACAGAGTTACAGACCCCCAATAGTTAGAGGTAGAGGTGGTCATGGGAGAGGCCGCCATTCTGGAGGACGTGGTGGCCAAGGTAATGGTGGTCACCCAATCAATCGGGGTGGCGGGCAAGCTGGAACTGCTGCGGCGCAACATGATAGGGGCAATGGACAGACAGGTGATAGGGCCCATTGTTATGCTTTCCCCGGGAGGTCTGAAGCAGAGACATCTGATGCTGTTATCACAGGTAATCTTTTGGTCTGTGATTGCATGGCTTCTGTATTATTTGATCCTGGATCCACATTTTCATATGTATCTTCCTCATTTGCTACTGGTCTTGATTTACATTGCGATTTGCTTGACATGCCTATTAGTGTCTCTACTCCTGTGGGTGAGTCTGTGATAGTTGAGAAGGTGTATAGGTCTTGCCTTGTGACTTTTGTAGGGAGCAATACCTATGTAGATTTGATTATCCTAGAAATGGTTGATTTTGATGTAATTCTTGGTATGACTTGGCTTTCCCCAAATTTTGCAATCTTAGATTGTAATGCTAAAACTGTGACATTGGCCAAGCCTGGGACAGATCCGCTAGTGTGGGAGGGTGACTACATTTCCACCCCAGTCCGTATTATCTCTTTTCTTCGCGCTAAGAGGATGGTTAGTAAAGGTTGTTTAGCCTTCTTGGCACATCTCAGGGATAATACTTCCAAAGTACCTTCGATTGAGTCTGTTTCGATAGTCTGCGAGTTTCTGGATGTGTATCCTGCACACCTTCCTGGTATGCCACCGGATAGGGATATCGATTTCTGTATTGATCTAGAGCCGGGTACTCGCCCCATTTCCATCCCCCCTTATAGAATGGCTCCAGCTAAGTTTAGGGAGTTAAAGGCCCAACTCCAGGAGTTGTTAGGGAAAGGTTTTATTAGACCAAGTGCATCCCCTTGGGGTGCTCCTGTGTTATTTGTGAAAAAGAAGGATGGAAGCCTTCGGATGTGCATAGAATACAGACAGCTGAATAAGGTAACTATTAAGAACAAGTATCCTATTCCTTGAATTGATGATTTGTTTGAT
>NC_028644.1:12881157-12881712 GCF_001406875.1 Solanum pennellii | reverse complement strand
TGTAACAACCTGTTTAGTAGGTTCGAGCAGTAAAAATTATTTTGGAAATAACTGACTGGGTCGATGGATCACGCGACGGACCGTCATGGTCACGACGGACCGTCGAAGGTCTTCGTTCCAAAACACTTCAACTCTGAAATCTGGGTACTGAGATCCACTCTCTGAACTTCATGACGGAACTGCAGGACGGACCGACGTAGGTACGACGGACCGTCACAAACCCTTTACCGAATTTAACTCTCTATACTTTGTGACGGACCTGCAGGACGGACCGTCATAGACACGACGGACCGTCACAGGTTGCGTAACCCCAACTGGGTCGGATTTCCGCTAAAGGTTTTAAAGGGGTGTTTTGGACTATTCATGACAAACTTTATGAAATTAGTGGGGTAAGTTTAATAATTTATTTACTTGGGGGTTAAAGGAGATAACTTTATAACAAATAATGGGTTACTTTTATCATAATGAATTATATGATAATTAGGGTAAAAAAAAAAGAATCTGGAGAAGAAAAATAAAAAGAAGCAGAGAGGGAGAACGAGCGAGAAAGAGAGA
>NC_028644.1:12848629-12879150 GCF_001406875.1 Solanum pennellii | reverse complement strand
TCAGATTTCAGGGTGAGCTATTATTCCTAGCTCGGGCTGGATTCTCTTCTTCAAGTCTTGATGTCTTTGATGTTCGGACATGGACCATCTTTCTACTTATTTTAGTTTTTAAATACCCTTAGACTTAGTAATTTGAGGATAGATGTTCTTGATGTGATGACTTCCAGATTTTGGGGATGATAAGTATTATACTTTAGAAGTTTATTTAATTGATATCGTTAATGAGTTTTGGATCTTCCGCATTTTATTTACTATTCAAAATTTATATACTGGTAAACGTTGGGGTTTAGATTGTTGGTTCGCTCACCTAGTAAGATAAGTGTGGGTGCCACTCGCGGCTCGTTTTGGGTCGTGACACCTAAAAGCTAGTCAAATAGGATAAGGCACGCTAGTACCTCATTGAACTAGTTTTTGGACTTCTTGGACGTTTTGGTTTCTATTCTTCCTAAATGTCTTATATACATTAAATAAACCTTAAAACAATGTCCAAACCTTTTGACACCTATGTTAGGCTCTAGAACACATCTTAGATTTCAAAAGTGTTACACCATGTCTCTTTAAAGAAAAGGTGAATGTGATTAAAAACTATTTCATCAAAGTAATGATAAGTACCAAGCATACAAGTGGCGATTAGCCGTACCCATAAACTAAGTGGCGTCATAGGATTACCTAGATAGACATTAGTTATTGGATCAACATATGCTAGAAGTTCACGATCGGTACTACTTAGGCAAGTAGGACACCCTTTTTCGGTGGAAGAGACAGTGAATTCTATGTTAATAGCTCACATGGTGTTATATGTTAGTTATAAATACTTCCCAAAAGCAAGATATGATGAAATAAGGTTACTTCAAGAAGTATCACACTCGTGACTTAAGATGATGTCTATTTTCCTTGACCATGTTTTGTAACTTATATTTTCTTCTACATTCATGTCTTAGCTTGGTAATTGCACTGTATGAAAATGTCCAGTCCCTCATGCTTTCTAGTGTTTTATGAATGACTATAATACTTGGCACATATTTTGTAATAATAAATACAAGAAAAATGACTTGTAATGAAATGGAATCCGATCTTTAAAAGTCCATATCCAATCATTGAAGGTCTACAACGATTGGGAAAAATAGGTCATCACCGGTCGTTAAAAGCTACATCGTTAAAGGTTAGCGACTGGATTGCATAGTCGTTCATTAGATATAACATAGAGACAAGCCGATAACCATAAATCCGGTCTCCACATTTTCTACCAACGACTACAAATTCCCTTCGTTGATGGTTATTTGGTCTTTAAATTTTAAAGTAAAACCAAAATTTCAAGTCGTTACAAATACTTTTAGTGGTCAGATTCTTTCATTGATTACATTACTTTTAGCGACAAAGTTTAAATTCCTTTCATTGATTTTAATAAATTTAACGACCATGTTTGTTTCAAAAATGTAGCTTCAAATAAACATATATATTTTTATCCTCAAGCAGTTCCGGATCTTGTTATCAAATTTTTTGGACAAGTCTTAAAAAAATTAATAATTTATTTCCATGAACGAAAACATACTGAAAAACTTACATACAAATATGTGTTCACCACATTATCTAAAAAAACATATTCAACATAAGATCTAAATAACATAGATGTTCGACATAAATGTTATAAAACTGAAATAGCTTCATATATAGGTTTAAACATCTCTAGATCTACAACAATAATAAAAATATAATCTTTCTTTTCAGCTGGATCCACAGTTCTTCAACAAGATGTTGTTTAATCCTCATCACATTCTTCATCTGTTTTAAAAAAAACAATTTGAGGTCAATTCATAACAGAATGCCGGATAGCTATAACTTATAACTTTTAAAGCATAAATCAGTCATTTATTGAAAAAAACAACAAAAAGGGGAAATACATGAGACACTTATATATAACACAATACAAGCTTCAGGTATACTAAGAAAATACATGAGATACTATTCATTGTCTCGTCTAGAAAGCTTGATCAGTTGATGTTAGAAAATATTCTATGGCTTAAAAGTTACATATAATTCTAAGTCTTTTTCCAGATTGCTATCATTTAGACCAAGTGAAGAATATCATTTTCATACAAGATCCAACATGTTTGACTTGATACAAGTTGTTTTGTAAAAAACTTATATATCATATCAACATCAATTATTTCTCTCATTTTTTGGAAGCAAATGTACAATGTCTGTTATATACATCACCTGTATTGCTGAAAAGAGGATACAATAGTGTCGTAGCATTTGAAGAAAGCCACCAGGCTTAAATATTGAACTAGACTACACATAATTCATTCATGCAATTCAATTTGAAGGACAAGAATACTAAAGGTTTTAAGATGAAAGAGGCTACAAAGGAAGATATAATCTGTAGTACCGACTAATTAGTTTTGTTAGTATCCACTTTTCTGAGAAATAAATCCTAATTACCAATTATCATCCCATACAAGTAGAGTTCAACCAATTAAAATAGTAATTTCTGGAGTCCATGCTTATTGTGCACATGTCTTTGTTCTCCCCAAGAAAGTGATCAAGAATATAGAACAAATCTGCACGACTTTCTTATGGATATAAAGTATAAAGTTTCTAGTAGAATGAAAGGAATGATGTATTTTATTGATTGTAAACTAACTATACATAGATTTTGTACAATTTCTGCAAAATTATAAACTACGAAAAAGGTAAGACTTATCTATAACGTATATATAAGGAGAAAAGTTTTAATAGAGTCCTAAAAAGAAGACACTGCTAAATCTCATCCATTATTACGCCCCCGCAAGTTGGTGGTGTCAACAACAACAACTTGAAAAATTGCAGGACAAAAGAAGCTTTGGGAAGAGGTTTTCTGAGTATGTCAGTCACTTAATCAGCTGAGTGTAGATGGTGAACTTCAATATCCTTGTTCTGAACTTATTCATGAACTAAGTGAAAATAAGTGGAGACATGCTTGATCCTTCTATGAAATACAGGATTGGAATAAATGTAAGTGGTACTGATCTTGTCACTGAAAACCTGTGGAGCTCCCTTAAGTGAAAGACAAAGTTAATGAAGAAAATTTGTAATTCAGTTGGTTTCTACAATAAAAGCAACCACAACTCTATAATCAGCTTCTGTAAAGGACCAATATACGGAGTGTTGTTTCTTGCAGGCCTAGGAAATTGGTGTGTTGCCCGGAAAAGTGATATAGCTAGAGATACAAGTGAGATCATTTGGTTCACCAGCCCAGTCTGAACCTGAATAAACAGTCAAACAAGAATATGGAGCTTTGGAAATCTGTATACCATATTGGCATATGTAACGAAGATAACAAAGTAATCGCTTGACTCCTTTCAGGTGAGAGTGGCGTGGATTGTGCATAAATTGAAAGAGTTTGCTCACTGTGAAAACAATATCAGGACGTGTAAAGGATAAGTAGTGGAACTTTAACCAATTACCCGCCTATAAAGAGTACCATCAGTTGGAGGATAATTCACTGAAGTTGTCAAAATGGTAGTTCATGTCATAGGTGTAGGAGCTCCTTTACTGTCTAGCATGCTAACATCCTCTAAAAGATCCATGATGTACTTGTGTTGTGAAAAAAATACCAACAGTTGAAAAGAGAACCTCAACACCCAAAAAATAATGGTTTTGTCCAAGGTCATTCAAGGAGAAACGAGTTGGAAGACCATCGATTATATGACGAACCCCAAGAACATAAACAATGAATCCAAAATTATGTAAAATAACTAAAGAAGAATCAAATTGGGACTTGAAAAGTCCAACAGTTAGCAAATAACTTTTGAGCTCATTGTACCAAGACCGGGGAGCTTATTTCAAGCCATAGATTGCTTTATTCAACTTATCGACTTGGCTGGAGAGACTTTCATCTTCAAAGTCAGGTGGCTGCCTTATATGAACTTCTTCCTCAAGGATTCCTTTGCAATAATGCATTATTGAAATCACTCTGATGGATTGGCTAGTTAACTGCGTCGGAATGATAAGCACCAATCGAACAGTAACTGGTTTGACTACTGGGATGAATATTGAATAGAAGTCTAAGCCTGGACGCTTGGTAAATCCTTTTGTAACAAGAGGAGCTTTATACTTGTCAATGGAACCCTCATATTTATGTTTTATATGAAACAACCACTTGCACTCAACCAGATTCATCGAAAGAGTAATTGGAATTAAATCCCATGTCCATTCCTAACAATTTCATCAAATTCAGCTTGTACCGCTTCTTAATAGTGAGGCTGAGAACATGCTTATCTGTATACATGAGGAACAAAGGACATGGACAGTTGAGCACTAACACTACACTGCTTGGGTTTGAGGGTATTTGTTTTGAAGCGTGTGACCATGGGATGACTTGAAGTTGTCCCCTCAAGTGAAAGATCAGATGAAGTCAACGCAAGTGCAAGTTGGGAATGGTTATTGTCAGATGAGTGAGAAGTTAGGTTGGTGTGAGGTATAGGGTAAGGGAGTGGTAACAATGACATTCTTAGTTGTTGGTGATTTTTGTGTTGATAGGTGATAAACGGTCTGGGTGATGGTGGGGGCTGAGTATTATCTTGTGGTGGTGTAATGGTATGAGGCAATGAAGTAGAGGATAAAATATAAGAATTACCTGATGCAATGGAGACACTTTCTGATCGAGCAGGCATTGAGTTGGGCATTGGAGAGTGAATGGGAAGAGCATCTAGAAGGAGATGCCAAGAATTGAAACTTGATGGTTTATTAGTCACAGGTAGAATATCAGAACAATTTTTCCAAGTGATATCAGTGCTCTGTTGGATTTTTCGATTTAAAAATATATTATTAAAAGGATATGTGTCTTCCAAAAACTGAACATCCCTATATAAGTACAATTGATTTTTGAAGAGATCAAAACATTGGTGGCAGTAAAGTTTATTAGAAAATCCTAAGTATACACAAGGAGTCAATTTTGGATCTAACTAATTTTTGGCATATGGTTTAAGTCACAGATAACATAAACAACCAAAAATCCAAAGTGATTCATAATGTTGAGTCTCGTGAAATAAAATTTTAGAAGGACATTTATTCTGTAAATTTGGAGTGGTTTTATAAGGTAGACTGCTTGGTGACAGGAAAAACTCCAAAAAGATTAGAGCAAGGAAGCTTGATGCAACAAGGTTTTGACACTCTAAACTACATATTTCTATCTGCATTCAACTAATGCCACTCTTTGAGGCATGTATGGTGGTGTCACTAGGTGTTCAATACCATGATTTTGAGATATGAGGATAAACCTTGGAACTCACCACCACCATCAATATAGAGAGACATAATTTTGGTTTGAAACCAACACTCAAGTAAGGGATGTAAACTTGAAAGACATTAAGAACTTCCTTTTTTGATTTTATAGTGAACAACCATATGTATTTTGAGTGCTGGTCAACAAAAAAGGCATAATATCTCTTTTTATCAATTGACAAAATAGGAGATGATCCCCATAAATCAGTATAAATTATTCGCAAAAGTCATTGACAGTGTAATGAATTTTCAGAAAAAAGGTAACATGTGCATTTTATTAGAATAAAAAAAATTACAAATGGAAGCAGTTCTAGAATGTGAAACTACAAGAGAAAACTGATGTAAAATCATGTTTAATGTATGATTATTAGGATGTCCTAAAAAACGATTCCACATGTTTGGAGGAACAAAAACATTGCATTGAGGGGTATGATGTGCACTGCCCGACGACCACTCATATAGCCCATCTCTATTCTGCCTGCAAAATAGAGGCGCCCCGTACTTAGATCCTTCAAACAATAAGAAAAAGGAAATAATTCAATGGACGTATGAATGGTTATCGCAGAAAAATTTTGAAATAGAAAGAAGATTATTTTGATATAATGAGAACATAAAGTATTGAGAAGCCTAAATTTCTTATTCGATGCAAGTAAGTTAGTGTTACCGATATGAGATATTGGAATGGTATTACGGTCCCCTATTTCTATCTCCCCTGGACCATGGTAGGTGTGGACATCAGTGAAATTTTGCACATTAGAGGCCATATGATGAGTGGAACAGGTATATACAATCCAAGGAGCCTGATGAGTTGGAGATCGAGCAGTATAGTTTGCCTTGGCTTGTAGGTGATTGTGTGATTGTGATATGCAAACCTTAGAAGAATGACCAGGTCGGTCACACAACTAGCACTTCAGAGTGTGGTCATAACACTGATGTTTATTATTGTTGCCAGCACGCCATGGTTAGGCACGCCTTGACTGGTTGGCATTGTGGGAATTTACATTTGAACGCCTATTAGAGGTGTTTCCTTAGCGATGATGCATGTTTGTTTTTTGTGCAATAGTAGCAGTAATGGGTGTTGAGACTAGCTTCTTTGATTCTTCATGCTTGATGAAAAGTTCATGGTAAAGTAACTTCTCATAATGTTCTAGATAAGAAATAGTAGAATCTCTTGCACGGATAACAACTGATATTTCACGGAATTCAGGTCCAAGTCCAGTAAGTATTTTGACAATCACTTCCTCATTATACAAAGAAGCTCCAGCAGTGGAAAGTTAATCAAAGAGAGATTAAATCTGGTGTAGATAATGAGTGATAGGAAGGGTTTCTTTTGCGAGACAAGCCAGAAGATCTCGCAAACTAAAGATCCATATTTGTTATTTGTTTTCATAAGAAGTGTGCAAGAATCCTACGAAGCATGGGAAGTGAATGTTGCGACAATCGTAGCAGCAAGATTTGGATCAACTAAGGCCAAGATGGTGTTTAAAATCACTTGATCTTGGCGATACATGAAATATGCAGGATTTTCGATGTCCTGATTATTTTGAGCCATTGTACGAACACGGGCTTGGAGAAAACCGTTGAATGGCCAAAAAGGTTGTGACCACGCATAAGCATTGCCAATTGTGCTTTCCAAAGGGAAAAATTATGGTTCTAGTTAATTTTATCGGTAACTGGGTAATATCATTAAACTATACAATTGTTGTACTGGCATTGGAGTTTGTTACAATGATGTTTCGGGCCATTTTTATGGAAAGGGTGGTAGGGTTTCTTGACATAATTTATTGGTGAGAGTTAATTGGCTCTTGATACCATATAAAGTAAAGTTGCAAGTAGAATTAAAGGAACGATGCATTTTATTGATTATAAACTAAGCATATATAAATTGTATACAACTTCTACAACAAACAGAAAACTAAGAAAAGGTAAGACTTTTCTATAACCTATATATAAGGAGAAATTTATAATAGAGTCCTAAAGAGAAGACACTACTAAATCTGATCCGTTATTAATGGACACGGACAATAACAATGTCCAGAAGAGCATTCATGTCATGGGAAACAATAAGCCAACCACATGCTGCACGTTATTCAATATCATTGAACTAAATATAGCTATGCAATACTAAATTAGCAATTGCCAAATGTAGCTAGAAAGGATTGTCTATGGATATGATGGGTACACAATTATTTTATGAAAAGAAGGGTTACTGAAACTGTCCTAATACCTAAATCTGTATCATCATGGATAGTGAGGAATATATTGGGGTGTGGAGATGTATTATAACAAGTACAAACTAGTTAGGGTGCTTTGATGGCTGAGTTTGCAACGATAAAGAGAGGAGGCAAGTTCTTTACTTAGAAGATGTATATATACCTATCTCATGACCATATTTCCCTGACTTGAGTAGAAGAGTACTACCTTGCAACATGGTTCACCCTAGGTTAAAGTTTATTATGTGGCTGGATGTCCAAAGAAGACTAGCAAAAGTAGACATGATTGAAAAATTGGTATAAAAGTGCCACATGATGTTGTGTTTTAGTAAAATAGGGGAGAATTTTTATCAGACTTTTAAGGAGTAGACTGTGCTACTGGTTGGGATTTCACAAGGTTATTTTTTACCAGAGAATAGAGTGGGCTGAGATAAGTGATATTGCAAAAAGAGTGCAGGACGAGCATATTCATATTCGCAGCTAGCAAAAGGCAAACTGGTTGCCTGTACTTCGAAATCTGAATTCGTATCCCTAGGCTTTTTTACAGTGTAATAAACATAAATTATTCTTGCTTTGTATGTTAAAGTGAGTTATAAAATGGATAGGCTAGAATGATATATAGCAGTTAGGCCATCACTGCTTTGTTTGTACTAAATTATTTTGTTATGATTGATAAATCCCTCCAAACCAAAAATTATTATGATTACCATGAAGCAAACATCCAACAATGTCAGAAATGTATCGATGAAAGTAGTATTATCTACCTTAGACCACTTCTTCTATAGATACAAGTTGTTCTATACACGTGACTGTGAACCCTATTTTTGAGATAAACTAAAATGAGATAACCATCTTTCACATTTACACAATTCAGAAAGTCCAACAAGTTTAGTGATCATTATTCAAAAACTATAATACAATAAAGATTTAATACGCAATACAAATACTAGGGTGAACATGCTGGAAAGGAACTTAGTTCAGAATATTGGAATACATCCTTATTGAAAAAAGATATTTGCATAATTATATAAGCATGTAGTCTCGTTCATCTTGGGAAGTAGTATAACTAAAGACTGCGTACCCTTTAAAAATCAACTTATCATAGAAAGAGATACCACTGCATTAACAAAGCCCTAACCAAAGATGAGCATTTGTTAATGACATCACTAAATTCATGTCATATATAATGAAAAGATTGCTAACGTGGTGGAGGTGATGGATACTGATGAACAACTATTCTTTGAAGGCAGTCATATTTACTCTCTAGAATATCAATACACTTTTGCAGTGATTCCATTTCTTTTTGAGTTATTTTTAGTTCTTCCAGTAGCACAACCTTAGAAGTACTACCTCCTTTGAACTCCTTAGTGGTTATCCCACCACCAAATCCACCTGCATGACTTTTGCATTGAGGTCCAAAGCAGCGTTCCACTACCTCAATATTAGTAAGAGATGGTTCAGATTGTACGAGCTCTTGAATTTTCAGCCTATAAAATAGAAAAATGTTTAAAAAATTTCACTTAATCAATCAAGAGAGAAAATGGTAAATGAAATTTAACAATGAACAGACATATTTTTTATTGGTTTCGGGTTCGACAAGCTCATTTCCTTTTTTACGAGTCTCAAACATGATAATTGCTATGTTTTGGTGGATTACCATCTTTTCTCCCATAGCAACAAAAAAATTAAGTACGATAATATCTTTTGTAAAAAAGGGAGTTTTCCTCGTAGGGTTTCATGATATATTTTACTAGTTTGTGACTACTCTCTCTTATAGGCTTGTTACCCATACGATGAGGTATACACAACTTAGACCTGTGGATTGTGTTTCTTGTAGTTGATTTGTGCATTAACAACACAAGTTGAACTTATTAGAAGCTTGTGTAATGATTATATTTTTATTCGTAAATTAACTTTTGTAACTACTTTGCATCCTCTTGATCACAAATGAAATCATTTAATCAAAAGAACTATTCCAAAAGAGTAGTCATATGTGACTTGGAAATAAAATTATTGAATCAATAGCTATGCAATCATACCTTTAATTTATCATATAAAAATTGTTCCTTGACCATCAATTCCCAATCACTCTTGTCTACACCTATTGGAACATCTTTTAGAAACCGATGTAATGACTTGTATTTCATGTTTTTGTGCATGGATCCTCTCCAATTGTTCCAAAGCTTTCTCATAAATAGCAAAACATTTTCTCTTGATCATTCATGTTATCACAGAAAAACTTTTCCTTAAATTGAGAAAAATATCATTAGAACTTTGTATAGGGAGGTATTGCATATCATAGAAAGAAGCCTTTGATAATTTAAGATAAGGTGTGCGTGCCTCCCATATATAATTTTTGAGGACTAAAAGTTAAGGGATGTATGAAATGGAATGAAGCTTTTGTTTACAAACTACTATATGGAGGGTTTCAGAATAACTACATCCCCTGGGTAACATGAATACATGCCGTGTATATGAAGTAATATGGCAGTATATGAGATCAGATACCACCTATAAATTAGTTTTGGTATTGGAGAAAGTAAACGTCTCTAAAAATTGGGATGGTTGATTAGTAGCAAATCATAAGGTACAAGTTGACAAAGTGAAACGTACGTAATTAGCCACAAGGAGTAAAGGAGCCATAGGGATACAGACCCGTCTTTGGGAAGCATATCTTACTTGGTTTAAATTTATATAACCAAACCATAATTAAATTTATTCTCTTGTTGGAAAACTACAACAAGTTGCTTACAAAGGCTCGAATGATGAGTTTGAACACGCAACTGCAAGATGCAAATTGTTGTGTATGTGCAATAAGGGTAGTAGAAATTCCTCAACACCGAGAGTAAATGAATTACAACATATTATATCTAACTAGATAGAGGTACAAATTATTTAGAAGGATGTCCCAGAAAGTTTGAAATTGTTCAGAAAAAGGAAATTGAAGCAAATACAACATAAAATCTAGGTAGAAATATGGAATGTAATGATTTATCACACATGGAAAGCAATGAATTTGAAGATATTAGGGGCATAACTGTGAATAAATGTTTTGCAATTATACTGATAAAAAATAGGTGAGAGCTAGACCATCTATTCTGCAAACAAAATGGGTGCCGTGAGGTGTCAGATTTCACATAGGAGACTAAGTAGAGAGTGAATAGTAATATTGAGGAGGGTAATTTTTGTTTGTTTTGGTAATAGAAATTCTTAAACAAACACAAGAAGAAGAGGAAAAATATTGTTTTTACAGTAGCAGCGGTATCACGTCAACGAAAATAAAAGAGAGTAATGTTTTAGTTCTTACTGTAACAGTTGCCAACATGTGCTAAAGCTTGTGCTCTTCGATATCCATCCATGAATATACCCGCAACCACATATTATGATCACGAACTAGCAAACCCAAGTGTCTCGTAAATGAGGTGTGGTTCGGCCCAACAACTCAATTGTGATAGAAAATAACTTTTAACTTCTCTCGAGGTCTTAATCGCACAACATTCTACAAATGTTTGTTCCCCTCACCTTGATTGTCCTATCATGCTAACATGGGCCTCCAAAATTTGAAGTAAGTCAACTATACTCTTTGATAGAAATTTGATCTTTAGTGCTAAACCATTAAAACAATCTGGAGAATACTCCACTAAATATGTTTTAGGTGTCAATCATTGAAATTATTGCCGTATACAATGGTCTAGTCTTTTTAGATCTATGTTACCGAATATGCAAAATAACATTGTATCTGGTTTTCGACTCCTACCCATCAATAGTTCCAAACCAATTGACAACTAGAAAAAATAGGCAGAATCGCATGAGATAAGGCCTGAAGTTGCCACAAAAATGTGATACAGAAAGGGTAACTAGCAGTGGAATAAATTTTTGAAAGCTTAAGATCCCAAATCAGTAATTTTTATTCTTAGAAACTTTCATTCAGAAAATCACAATTGATGAATCAAGAATAAGTGGAGGTTAATATGGTTAGGACTAGTGAAAAAAAAATAATGAAGGATCATATGTCATAATCATATGAAAAATAACTTTTCGGCTATTTTACTTGTAACATCAAGAAAAGAAAATATCACACGGAAGAAAATATATACTAGTTTCATTTCTCGTAGCATCTTCCGTAACTTCAATGACTTTTTAAGACTTTTTAGACTTTAATAGACCTGGAAATTATAATATGAAAATAAAATAAAACTTCAAGCCAACTAATAACAACAAAGAATTACACAAAATAAAGTAATATATACTAGTATCACTTCTCTGAACATCTCGATACACTTCTGTCATTTTTTCTGCCTTATAATATCTAACGGGACCTGCAAAGTTTAAAGTAACTCAATTATGCTCTTTGACATAAATCGATCATTAGCATCAAATAATCAAAAGAATTTGGAGAATGATCCAATAATTATGTTTTAGGTGTCAACTTCTGAAATTATTAATGTATACAATGGTCTGGTCATTGTAAGATAGAATATTGAAAATACTATGCTAGTGGATCACTAAATTTCCTTCACCATTGAGAGGTACCAATCTAAAGTTCCAAATCAAGGGTCAACTAGACAAAGAAGGTAGAGCAAATGTGAGAATCCCCACAAAAAATAACATGTGATTTAGAAAGGGGAATGGACAACATCTAAGAAAGATGTTGCTGAAGCAGGAATTCATAATGGAGAGTTATTGAGATAAATAGCTACTAATATTTTCCTTGTCTCGAATGTCCTTGTTCCTAAAAATGCTAGCCATATGCTAACATATCTATTTCGCAGGGAAGCGAGTCATATAATTTTTTTTGTTGCTTTACATGTATCAACAAGAAAATACTTACTAGTTTGATTTCCCTTATGGAACCTTGAGCCACTTCAACAATTTTCTCTTTTCTAGATTTAAAGGGACCTGCAAATTTAAGTGCAAGTAAAAGACAATCGAGACTTTAATTAAACTAAGAAAAAGAAGTTGCACAAATAAAATAGAATTTTAGTATCACTTCTTTGGGGAACTCGAGGCACTTCAATCACTTCTTTGGACCTATTGAATTCAAATGGACATGAAAAGTTTGATGGAAGTCAACCAAAACAAGAAGTTTATTCCAATTAGTAACAAAAAAAATACTAAGGAGTTTAAGTAGAGAAAGCTAAGAAGAATTTCTTGATCAAAAGAATAACCAAACTAACTCTTTTGCAAATGATCACATCTTTGTGTATCTCAAGTCACTTCCCTGTCTAGAAAGAGGGGGTCATTGTCTTCCATTTGATAAAAATAAGGAGGTACAAGGATACTTTTCTTTACTGGTTTATTTTGACTAGAAGTTTTTGTAGTATTTCAATTTTCACCAATCATAGTCCTTTTTTTAGCATTAATCCATAAGATTCGTCCTTGGCCCTTTGCATCACTAGTCAATGTGTATTGATTAATTTCATCTTTTTGATGGAGGGGAGCATTGCCTTTCTTTTTATCTAAACAAGGATGCACGTGGAAAGTATTATCTGCTAGCTTATTCGACTTGGAAGTTGTTAAATAGTAACTTATATTTTTGCCAATCGGAGTCCTTTATTCAGCATTGGCTCTGATAGTGCTCATATATTTCAAAGTTGGACCTAGTCCTTTTACTAAGGCACCTGGTTGAACGAGTTCATGCTTGGGAATTTTCGAAGCTTCTCCAATTTCATACTTCAAAGTTTTTGAGGGGTTCATGTCAACCTAGATAATACAAAAAAATAAGAGAAAAGTCTTCAAAACAAAAGTTCAAAGAGGTCAGGAAGTTTTTCATAAGAATAAATTTGAATTGAAAACACATTTAGAAAAGAGACACATGTACATGTAATTTAGGTTCCTAGAATGAACCATTACTAATACAGTAACATAAATGTAACATTAAAGACCAAGTGAATCAAATAAATATTCATATAAATGCTATAAAGAATCAATTACCATAAATAAATTAATAATGTCAAGGAAAACATGACAAAGCTCCAAACCATAAGGAGTTCTTTTTAATTTCCCTTGTGTAGAGTTGTCTAAATCTTCTAAGTCATCATCCATTTTTTTCAAATTATCAAAAGAATCACGAGGTTGAACCTTTTGCACTATGTTCCAACCTTTATTGGAATGAACGATAGCATAAAATACTTGTAATGCTTGTCTAGCTAATATAAATTGCTGATTCATTTTCAAATATATCGAAGGTCAACACTTACAAAGCCATATTCATCCATTTTAAATCCCCTCTTTTGATCATACACATCAAATAACATACATTCCCAACAAATTGCAATTCAAGAACCTCGGTTAACTCATCATAGTAATTCATATGATTTTGTTCTTCACCAATTTCATTTACTACAACCACTCCACAATTTTAAGTTTTAAAATATTGATCATACTCTTTCACATGAAGCCTATATCTATTAACAATATGACCTTTGAATCTTGTGACAAATGGCATAGGGCCACGTGATAAAGATAGAAAATCTTCCATTCTCTTACTATCATCATATTTCTATAATCCTGCAGCCTAACAACATCAAATAGATTTTCAGAAAACAATATTTATTGCATTCTTGATTTAAGAAAACCAAATTAATTTCTTACAACATTTTTTTGTACCCAACTAATGAATTTTCTATTCCACTCCACATCTGAACTTTTTGGAGAGGTCTCACTATAAATTTTTGAAAATTCCCTAACAGAGAATTGAAGTTTTACATGTTATTTTAAATTAAACATATAATTAAGGTATAAATACATTATTAGATTAAATAAAAACTTATTTGAGAAATGGTTGAATTTTATCACAATTCTTTAAAATATAAAATGTTGTCCTCCATATCGTGTGAATAAAGTTTTTCTGGTGTGCTACCCTTTGATATATTTCCAGGTTCATAAAATATTGCCAAACCACCCTCAGGTTCAATTACACCACCTTCATACTTTCTCTTCGGACAATTAAACTCTGTCTTTATTGTATTTAAATACCTTGACATAAAGTCATAGATTCAACAACTAAATATCCCCCTACAATAGAACCTTCATGGTGATCCATATTACCAATAAAACATTTCAAAAGGTGCAGGTATCTCCCTGTTGGATACATCCATCGATATTGAATTGGTTCGACCATCTTAGCTTCATCAAGTAAATGAATAGACAAGTGCACCATGAAATCAAAAAATGCAGGATGGAACACTTTTTCTTACTTGCATAATGTGTTTTGTTATTTGAGCTTCTATTTGTTCCAAAACCTCTAGGCTCAAACATTTTTCTCCAAGAACTTTGAAAAAATAGACAACTCAATAAGTGGTTCAGACAAATATATGCAAAGCATACCACACATGTTAAGAGGAAGTAAATGTTGTAGAATTATATGACAATCATGACTTTTTAATCCTATTTTTTTTATCCTTAAGATATACACATTGAGAAATATTTGAGGAAAATCCATCTTGGACCTTTAGATTCTTTAAAAATTTGAAAAACTTTTGTCTATCGTCATAATATAATGTGTAAGGTACTGCTGGCAACTCATATTCATCTCCATTTTGTTCTGGATGCAATTCTTATCGTATTTTCATTTGTTGTAAATCCAACCGAATATCAAGGTGTCTTTTGTTTTCTCTGAGACATCTATGATTGTCTCCAAAATATTGTCACATATATTCTTTTTTCAATGTGCATTACATGAAGATTATATCACAAAATTAAGGTTTTCCAATATGGAAGATCAAATAATAGACTCTTCTTATTCCAGTTAGCACCCCTTTTCTTGTGTGATACTGTAATCTTCTTCTGTGGATCCTCTGTTAATGGTAACCCATCTAAATCAGCAACCTATTCAAGAATATCATCGCCCGGTAAATTTTTAAGAAGGTACTGTGTACTCAGTAGTGTTATCAAATGACGCTTTATCATTTATCCATTTGTGATTAAGAGAAAGATAGCGGCTTTGACCTATATAACGATATTTTTGGGCATTTTTATGCTTGTATAGTGTTTTTTTAATCGAAACATGGGCAAGCCAATTTTCCTTTTGTACTCTATCCAGACAAATTTGCATATGATGGAAAGTCATTAATGTTCCACAACAAAGATACATGTAACGAAAAAATCTTTCTAGTTGATCCATCAAATGTCTCGACTCTAATTTCCCATAATTCATTCAACTCCTGCATCAAAGGTTGCATATAGACATCAATTGCATCACTAGGACTCTCAGGGCCAAGTATAAGCATTGGCAAAGTAAAGTTCTCTTGCTTCATGCAAAGCCAAGGTGGCAAATTATAGTAATAAGTACCACGAGTCAAATGTTGTATGGATTTTTTGACCTTCCAAATGGTTGGAAACCATCACTAGCAAGTCCAAGTCGTACATTACGAGGCTCAGCAACAAAAGATATGGAAGCTCATCAAATTTTTTCCAGGCCGTTGAATAGCTTGATGCCTCATTATTCCATCATCAAATCTTTTGTCATGATGCCATGATATCAAAGGATATATCTTTGAGCACATAAATAGTCTTTGATGCCTTGGCTTTAAAGAAAAATAATGTAAAATCTCGAATGGTATCTTTTTTCCTTTTTCAATTTTTCCCCTATTATATTAACCATCCTTACATCTAGATGCACCGCAAACTTTGGAAGATTGAAGACAACTATCATCCTTCCAATATAACATGCAATCATTCTTACAGGCATCAATTTTCTTACAAGTAAGCCCAAGATCTGGAATTACCTTCTTTGCCTCATAATATGAATTCGACAAGTTTGTTCAATCAAACAATAAATAATATTTGAACAGCTTCAACAAAATCGTAAATGAATCATTACTCCAATGGCAAATACTTTTAAGGTGAAGCAATTTAACCAAAGTAGAAAGCTTAGAAACTTTTGTACTTTCATATAATGGTAAATCAAGATCTTTCTCTAGCTTATACATTTTTTTGGCTTCATCATTTGGTTCTTCCTCCAAAAAATCATCACCACTATTATTCATATTATCTCCATTAGAATCGAGGTACAAATTTCTTAGCGAACCATCTATTTCATCCTCACCATCATCTTCTTCAATGTCATTAACATTTATTTTTCAAATTTTCATTGTTCTTCACCTGACATCTCCCTTGGTGATACCAAAGAGTATCACTTGGTATTATCCCATGTAATATTAAATGTGATCTTACTACAACATGTGTTCTAAAAGCTGCATTACCACATTTAATAAATGGAAAACGTATCAACTACGGTTCTCCTAATGTTGTAAAAGCATAATCCAAGAAAATCTTCAACCCATCTATATCGAGTCTATCTTTAATGAGTTGCATCCATTTTTTATTAGGCGCAACTATCTCCATGCATGTAAGATAGATATAATAATCCATTAGTACAACAAAAAAGTAGTACTAATTAGATATTCATATTTAGAGTCTTAGATTCATACACAATAGATGCATACAAGTATTACAACAAAAAATCAAGAAACAAACATTTAATCAATACTTAAACAAGAAACACACATAAATATTCACAAGATGGTAATAAAAAGGTTACAAAAATTGGAATAGTCCAAATTACATGATAAAAGACTAGCATTTCAAGAAAATCCAACATATAATAGTAAAAGACCAAATAAACATGTCAAAATAATATTTTTTTCAGTTATATTCTAAACATCAATAGTAAGAGACCAAATAATTTCTACGTTTATGGTTATGAGCGGAATATACAAAGCAGGTTCACAACTAATTTATAAAACTATAAACAAAGGTCAGAGAAGTCCTACAATCTATCAAATTATATTAAAATAAGATTATGTAAAGACTTAAGAAAAAAAGGTGAAATATTTTATAATTTTTTGTTTGTAGCATTTAAATTTTGTTACGCACTTTCTTATTACCCATGTTGAAGACATCAAAGTATTGATAGTGATTTATAGTTCAACACTTTATAATGCTCACTCCATTGTTCAAAAATCGATGAAACACACTAAATGATCGCAACAAACAGTACCTCTTAAAAAATGCCCAATAAAACTAGATTAAATACTATAGAAAAACAAATGGACACAAAATTGAGACAAATACTAGATATATTTTCAAAAACACTTCACTAAAGAAGAAAAGTTTAGGAAAAGAAAAACAACATACCTTACAAAAGATATCAATAGAGAGCCTTCAATTGAATAGTTTTTGAAACACTTTCAACAACAATAACAAGCACCACCATCGACAAATTCAGAATTAAAGCCTACAACAACCAAGAAACAAACATGTTAACATGAGATACACTTCACGGAAAAGAAAATATGAAATGCAATAAAAATCATAAAACAACAAACAAGTCACATGAAACCATATATATATAATTTCAGTATAGTCTTTCCAATAATATATATTGCTATTTCAAAGAGTTTATCCCATTTCAATGAAAGAAAAAATACTTGGAGAAAAAAAGGATGTGTTAACCCTGAGTGTGGCAGACAAGAAATATGGACATCACAATGATGGAATATGATTTTCTGGAGGCTACTTAATGATTGGGGAATAGCATGGGTAATAAAGATAATAAAAAGAGGATTTTAGACTGCTTCTTTTGCCATGAGATGGAGGAAACAAATAGTCATCTGTTCCTTCACTGTAGAGTGACTGCCTAGATATGGTATATGTTTCAAAGCATTATTCAAGATCCTTGGGTGGATGAGAAGAGGTAAGAGTAAAACACAGAAAAAATGGTGGAATCTAGTTCCGTCTTGCATTTGTTGGTCAATTTGCAAGGAAAGAATTAATAGGTGCTTTAAGAATATTACTAACCCAATGCAAAAAGTTAATGAAAACTGCACACATTTGAACCTGAACCGATATTAGACAAGTCCTCTTTTGGATTAAAAACAACATATGTTATTTAACATCCTTGCAAAATAAACATGTTTTGTTACGTAATACTAAAGGGAGTTTAATCATCATGATCCCCGTAAAACTGCCTGAATTCTTCAGTGAGGAACATGTGACATAAAGGAGTCAGTTAAAACAAATGTGTTGGTTGAGTAGTCTAGTGAGGATATAGTGTAAATGCCAGAGGTAGTGAAAATTTGAAGAACTCTAGAAGTAATTGAAAATTGAAGAAGTCCAGAATAATCGAAAATCGAAAATGGAGGATGTCCACAACCAAAACCAAAGCCCAAGAGAAATTTTAGGGCAATGTTGCCACATTCATCAGTATATGAACCACTTAGTGGGATGATACTAGGAACGAATTCAAGTGGATGAATGAGAAGAAATGAAAGAAACAATAGATAGATGTTGTTAGAACATGACATAATGAAAAGTATGGAAAGAGAGTGATTTGAGTTACTAATGCATGTGGAAAGTGAACCTATTAAGTGTGACGTACAAAACTCTCTAGTTTTTAATTGATATGGAGCTTAAGAAATAAAACACAAAACGTTTCAATATTATGGTCTTAAACAAAAAGATATGTAGTATGTATTAATATATCCTTTTATTTAGTGATCACAGACATGTCACGTGGGTAGATGGAACTAAAGAGTTGCTAACAAAGAAATATGAAAGAGATGTTATTGTTAGAACGAACTTATAAGAAAAGTAAGAAAAACAAAATTTGAGTAAGTGGAGTATGATCTGTTTGGTGGAGGAGTAATATTTTGAAATCTCCTTAAAAGAAGAGCTAGATTTTAATAATGTAGTTAAGATGAAACAAGGCTTCCAGCATAGCCAAGTTTTCAAAGTTTGCACACTGAAAATTCAGCCATTTATTCCCTACCTTTAAGGGAAAATTTAAGATGCATACTTGCTCTTGTAGAAGATAAAAAATTATCATAAAGTAAGAAAACAATACAGATAGAACAAAATCAATAAAAATAGGGTCAAATTTCTTACATTACACTTAGGTGTAACAAAACTAAACTTTTTTTGTAAGTTATAGAATTAAAGTTCCTATAGATTATCAAAAAGAGTATATAAAATTCCTCCATGGTACTTTTTTTTTGCAAAGATTATAAAGCATCTTATGTACATTGAAGGTCAGGTCCTCGGCCACTCTTTTGGTTATTGTAAAGATAATATTTTGAATTCATATTAGTTGTAAAACATTAGTCAGGTCCTCGGCCACTCTTTTGGTTATTGTAAAGATAATATTTTGAATTCATATTAGTTGTAAAACATTACTTTGTTATGACTAGAACAATAACAAATATAATCTAAACAGGAATAAGAAAACCTAATATCTGTTGTTTTAATAAAAAATTATAACTGAAATTTTTCCTAGAAACAATGTGACAAATTTATTCAATAATTTCATTATTGGGACTTCTTTTTATTGTTAATCGAGGCTACCAATAGTGCACACATAATTACCAAAAAAACATGTGCCTGTAAGAATAACTAGTATAAATAAATTAAGAGCATATTTCACGGACTTAGAGTCCTACTAAAGATCCGTGCGACACTTGACAACTTGCTTAAAAATATTTCACGATCTTGTAAGCTCAAGTATGCTTTTTATGCCAAGATTGCATAGAGAATGCAAAGAAAGAGTTAGAAAGATTTGGAAGAATGCTTTATATTGCTTGGAAGATTTTTTCGAACTTGGTGGATGACTTACAAATGAGTGGCACCTCTATTTATGCAAACACCTCGGGGATAAAGTGTAATTTAGAATTACTTTAAAAGTCCCTAAAGTAATTACACGTTTTTCCATTTCAAGAATTATCAACACTTTCTAGGGAATTTAAAGATTTCCTAGAAATTTTCTAGTCCTTCTTCTAGAACTCTCCAAAGTCTTCTTGAAATATCTAAGGGCTTCTAGAGTTTTTTATAAACCTCTCCAAAAATCTGGACTCTTCAGACCCTATTCGAATGCAAAATCGTATTGAGAATTGGCGGGACATGACACTCTCCCAAAAGAAATGATGCAATGACCTCATCACGTGACCGATGTATACACATCCAAGTCTTGTGTGTCACGCCCCGAGCATACACCCTAGACGTGGTCAACACTCAGTGATCATTGATTGCCTTGAGTTGAACCTTGGCCTGACTTACTTAACTCAGCGGAAGACTTAACTCAATGAAATAGTCTCATTTAATAACTTAAGTAAATAAGCTGTCATACATGACACTTAAGTCTTAATAAAAAAATGTCAGCAATAAAAAAATGAGAGACGCAATGATAACTACCTTACTGTCTATATATGAAGCCTTTTAAAATACTGATATTGATGTTGGGACAGACCCCACAACACCCTAAAAAGGAAAGACTGAAATACAATAAGTGTGTGCTCCATAATACAAGGAGGCTCAACGTTGAGACCAAGTGCGAAGCTAGATCAACGAAGCATTGCATGATGATAATCCTGCTTATGTGCGTCTACATCATAATATGATGTAGGCCAACTGACATCAGTGCAGTGAATATACTAGTATGTGAGTTTGAATGCAAAAACGACTTAATCTTGAAAATAGTAAGAAGGAAGATTTACCCTGGCTCTGCTCAACTCATGAACAATATGACTTAATAATACTAACTCATTTCAATATAAAGCAATTTAAAAGCAAGTTCAATATAAAGAAAAGTTGTTTGAAAACATACTGTATGTTCTGAATGTATAGAAGGATACAAATAACTCTGAGATATATGTAAAAATACAAATAAATTGACATGTATATATAAATATATTGAACCTGTGTGAGAGTTTCTCTAACTGACAACCATCACTTAAGAGCTACTATGAAGATACAACAATCTACCTTATGCATGCCAGTGTTAGACAATTGGCAGTTTTTCAGCTTATTATTAGTTTTACTATTTTTTCTTATTTCAATTTAGTTCTTCCTATTTTCTATCTATACTTAGTAAACTTTAGTTGCTCAACTTTCTGAAGTTAGTGGCCCCATTATGGATGTTAGTAGCCCCCTTTTATGGTAGTTAGTGGCACATGTTCTTATTTTAGTTTTAATGTATATGTTTTTTTCTTTGTATAAATTCAGACTTTCTGCAGATTAATATACACAAGAAATTTCATAAGTTCACTCTATTTTTATTTTTTCAAATCAGTTTCTTGAGTATTTTTGTTCTAACAGTTGCATCAGAGCCTCTAGTTGATCTTACAGGACAAAAAAAGTTTTAACCTACGACACAAATGGCATCAAACAACCTACCTTTAAATCCACCATTCACTTTCACCGGTGAAAATTACAAAATCTGGTTTGTGAAGATGCAAGCTTTTTTTGAAGCCTATGAACTTTGGGAAACTGTGACGAAAGATAAACCACTTGCTGCTCTACCAGCAAATCCTACCTTGGCTCAGATCAAATCTAACAACGAAGAGAAGGCATAGAATCTAAAGCCAAGTTGCTTATGTCGAATGCTGTGGCAGATACTGTGTTTTACAGATTCATGGCTTACAAAACTGCAAAAGAGGCTTGGGATAGGTTGAAAGAAGAATATCAAGGCAGCGATAGAACACGTCAAATGCAAGTGTCTAACCTAAAAAGAGAGTTTGAGTCCTTGATATATACAGGAGGATGAAACTATCAGTAAGTATGCTGATCGAATATCCTTAATTGTTAATAACATTAGGATTCTTGGTGAAGAATTTACAGATAAACGAATTGTGGAGAAAGTTCTTGTGACTCTTCCTGAGAGATTTGAATCTAAGATTTCCTCTCTTGAAGAATCCAAAGACTTGAGCAAACTTTCATTAGGTGAACTAATGAGTGATCTTCAAGCACAAGAGCAAAGGAGGACTATGAGACGGGAAAAGTTCATTGAAGGAGCTTTCTCTGTACAAAAGCAAAAAACAAAGCAACAATTCCACCAAAAGAATAAGGGCAAGCATGATGGAGGAAACAATAGTGGAGATGTGAAGCAGAAGTTCCCTCCTTGCAAACATTGTAGAAGAAATACACATATGGAGAAGCATTGTTGGTGGAGAGTCGATGCTATATGTGGAAACTGTAAGCAGACGGGACACGTATCCAAGGTCTGCAAATCAAGAGCAAAGGCTCTGGTGCTTTGCAATCACAAGTAGCAGAAGCTGACGATGCACATGAAGAGCAACTATTTGCAGTTTCATACTTTCAATCAGTGAATCCTCTAATTCATGGCTTCTTGAGAGTGGTTGCACATATCACTTGTGCAATAATGTTGAATTGTTCAAATTCCTAGATGATACTCACAAATCTAAAGTAAAAGTGGGAAACGGTGAGGCAGTAGAAGTCAAAGGCAGAGGTACAGTGTCTATCTCAACAATATCAGGTATCAAAACTATTTCTGTTGTTTTGTACACACCTGATAGGAGTCAAAATTTGTTGAGTGTTGGACAAATGCTTGAAAATAATTATTCTCTGCATTTTAAGAATCGTGAATGTGTTATTTCTGACCCTTATGGAGTAGAGTTATTTTATGTAAAGATGAGCAACAGAATGTTTTCAGTTGATTGGGAGAAAATAACTGAGTAGGCTTACACTATTACTTCACAAACATGTACAAACCTATGGCACAAAAGGTTTGGTCACTTCAATCTGAGAAGCATCGCCGAGATGAAAAAAATGATCTAGTGGAAAATATGCCTGAATTTCTTTCTAATGCTCAAGTTTGTGAAACTTGCCAACAGGGAAAGCAAACAAAATTTCCATTTCAAGAAAATCAAGTACGAAGAGCTAACAAGAAAGTTCAGCTCATTCATACCGATGTTTGCGCCCCAATGAAAACAAATTCGCTGAGTGGTAACAAATACTTTCTCCTCTTTATTGATGACTACACCAGAATGTGTTGGGTTTAAATCATAAAACTCAAGAGTGAAGTCTTTGATGTTTTGAAACAATTTAAAGCATTAGTAGAAAATCAATGTAATCTTAGTATTAAGGTTTTAAGGTCTGACAATTGAGGAGAATAAACTTCTTCTCAATTTGTGGAGTTTTGTAATAGCACAGGTATTGAACGCCAATTGACATTACCATACACTGCACAACAATATGGCGTGTCTTAAAGGAAGAACAGGACAATAATGGAGATGGTCAGATGTCTTTTGCTCGAAAGAAAGATCCCAAATCAGTTTTAGGCTGAGGCAGTCAATACCTCTGTATATTTGCTGAACAGATTGCCTACTAAGGCCTTGAAGGACATGACTCCATATGAATCTTGGTGTGGTAACAAACAATCAATACACCATCTCAGAATCTTTGGGTGTATATGTTATTATCGAGTTCCAGAAACAAAAAGGAGTAAGCTGGATAATAATGCTCATAAAGGCATATTTATGGGCTATAGTTCATCCAAAGGTTACAGTATTTTCTGTTTGAAATCAGACAAACTAATTCTCAGCCGAGAAGTGAAGTTTGATGAAGCAGCTGGTTGGGATTGGCAAAATCAGAAGACCTCTTATTCTGATTCATTTTCAATGGAGCAGCCTCAATTTTCAGAAGATGAACTAGTTGATGATGTACTAGTGAGGGGAACTCGATCCTTAAAAGATGTCTATCAGCGGTGTAACTTTGTTAGATCTGAACCATCAAGCTATGCTGAAGCACAAGACTCCCAGGCATGGAGGAGAGTTATGCAAGAAGAACTAGACATGATCGAGAAGAATGGAACCTGGCAGCTTGTTGACAGTCCTAGAAATCGCAAGGTAATTGGTGTAAAATGGATTTTCAAGACAAAACTCAATCTTGATGGAAAAATTTGCAAACATAAGGCTAGATTGGTGGTGAAGGGATACACACAACAATATAGTGTGGATTACCAGGAAATATTTTCTCCTGTAGCAAGGTATAACACAATCAAGCTTATTCTTGCATTTGAATCTCATAGTTCCTGGCAGATTCATCAACTTGATGTCAAATCGGCTTTCTTGAATTGTTTGCTTGCTGAAGAGATCTATGTAGAGCAACCTGATGGTTTCTCAACTCTTGGAAAAGAGGATCAAGTTTATCTCTTAACAAAGTCCTTGTATGGCCTTAAACAAGCCCCAAGGGCATGGTATGAGAGGATGGACAATCATCTCATCCAACTTGGCTTTAGTAGAAGTCAAAGTGAAGATACTTTGTATGTGAAAGTCAATGCTGCAGGTGAGTCAATTGTCTCAATTTATGTGGATGACATGCTTGTGACAGGAAGCAAAATTGAACTAATCCAAAGGTTCAAGGATGAAATGGAGAAAATCTTTGAAATGACTGATCTTGGAGTCATGAAGTACTTTCTCGGCATGGAAGTGTTGCAGTCCAGTGATGGAATTTTCATATGCCAGCAGAAATACATTTCGAATATTTTAAACAGGTTCAAAATGCAAGACTGCAAACATGTGAGCACTCTAATATCTACTGCTGTGAAGCTTGGCAAGGATGAGGATTCCGAAAAAGTGGATAATAGTATGTATAGAAGCTTAATTGGCAGTCTTCTATTTCTAACAACAAGCAGGCCTGACATTCTCTTTCTTGTTAGTTTGCTCTCTAGGTTTATGCATTCTCCTAGAGACACACACCTCACAACTGCTAAAAGGGTGTTAAGGTATATTAAAGGAACTAGCAAGTTTGGAGTTTTTTTCCCAACATCTGCCGAAGTAACTATGAACCTGATCGGGTACTCTGATAGTGATTGGGTGGTGGAGTTGATGATTCCTGAAGCACATCTGGATATCTTTTCTGTTTGGGGACAAGTTGTTTTAGTTGGAGCTCTAGAAAACAAGAAACTACAGCTCAATAAACAGTAGAAGCTTAGTACATAGCTATTGCATCTGCTGTGAATCAAGTTATCTGGCTAAGGAAGATGATGAAGGACTTAGGCCATGAACAAACAGAAGCTACCAAGATCATATGTGACAACAATTCAGCAGTTTCAATCTCAAAAAATCCAGTGTTTAATGGTCGAACTAAACATATCAAGATCAAGTTTCATTTTATTAGAGAAGTCCAACAATCTAATGAAGTGTTGCTTGTTCATTGTTCATCTGAGAATCAGCTAGCTGACATATTCGCCAAGTCATTGCCAAAGGAAAGGTTTGAAGATCTGAGGCAAAGAATTGGTGTTTGCCACAAAAATGCCAAGGAGGAGTGTTAGACAATTGACATTTTTTCAGCTTATTATTATTTTTACCGTTTTTTACTTATTTCCATTTGTTGCTTCCAATTTTCTAGCTAGACTTAGTCAACTTTAGTTGCTCAACTTTCTGAAGTTAGTGGCCTCATTATGGCTGTTAGTGGCCCCCTTTTATGGTAGTTAGTGGCACATGTTCTTATTTTAGTTTTAATGTATATGTTTTTTCTTTGTAAAAATTCAGACTTTCTGCAGATTAATATACACAAGGAATTTCATAAGTTCACTCTATTTTTATTTTTTCAAATCAGTTTATTGAGTATTTTTGTTCTAACATCCAGCGCATCCTATACTCGGCTAAAGGTATGAGACCTGAACTACCTAATTAATCAGCTAGTCTACTGTGAAAAGGGATTATCTAAAAAGCATTAGTTTTTTCTACCTTATGGTGGCTACATGTTTTAAAGGGGCAGTGAGTTGTTTGAACTCTCCCCAATATCGGCGCTCAGTACAACTCCCAAAATATATTGGCTCTTATGTCTTTGAAACATATTGATTTTATGATTTTAGATTAGTTCAAAAAATACTTAGCACATAGTCTATCTTGGAAATATTAGTTTCCCTACTTGCTTCATTTAGAAAGCTATTCCCTTCTTCTTAAATGTGAAAACAATTTAAGTCCTCTTGGGAATGCCGAGTTCTCATATACTATATGAAGGAATACTTCACTTTACTCTAAACTAAACACGAGCTTAAGCCTTAAAACAACACGTAAAACGTTTTTGAAAGGCTTATGAAACATAAAATGAACTTCTTATCATTATATTTTCACTTTACTCAACTTTATCCTTGAGTCTTAAAATAAAGTTAAAAGCATTTGTAAATACTTCTTTAAAGAACTCTCTAGACTTGGCTCTAAACTTTCCTTGGATTTTAAGTTATGGATTTTAAGGTTGTAAATTATTGTTTATTGATGATTTCTATATGATTAGAAGTTATTTAGAGTAGTTAGAATCATTAGGAAGTGTTAAAACACCTTAGTGCGTCTGAATCATTTTTTCCTTTTGTTTTCTGATCCTAAATTGTTTAAACCTCCATAATTTTCCCCCCAAACCCTTAGGATTATAATTACCTTCAATACGGAATAAATCTAACAAAAAAAACCCGGAATTACGAATCAATGAAATAATAGGCATTTCAACAACTCAATCAACAAGAATTAAACCATGTCTTTCAAGAACTTCACTACTTTCATTCAACCAATTTCGAAAAGCAATGGATTGAAGCAAGATTGGTGTGCGGGTGAACTAACCCAACATTAAAAGATCTCACATACCTTGATAGAGATCACCCCCGACGATATCCACTCGAAAATTCTTGACGTTCTTGGCCATCTCGTCTGGTCACTACTACAGTTTTCTTCTTTGATCAGTTACCCTAACAGCGCCTCAACTTTGTTTACTCCCCTAAACGGCCTCCTTGCCTATTGGTTTCAACCTTAGGATGGCATAGTCTGGGCATACTTATTCGCTGAATATTTCTGTAGCAAACTTTCTAAAGATGGTTATTAGAACATTATTAAAACATGATAAACAATTATAATCAACAAGAGATTATCAGGAATAAATTGGTTTAGCTGCTCATGAACTTAAATGAGTATACCTGTTTTTGTAGATTTGTTGCTTCAGATTTGTTTTCCATATCTCACTATTTGTTTATTATCTAGCTCTGATACCAATTTTAGGGGGGTGGAAGCGGAATCTTTAGAGAGAGAGGAGAGATATTGTAACTTAATATGACTTGTTTATTTATGAGGGGAGAACCCTCTATTTATAAAACAAAACTTACATATCTGGCCAATATAAGTGGCCGACACTTACTTTACATTTGGCCTAATTATATTCCGACACTTACTTTACATTGGGCCTAATTATATTTGGCCGACGCTAAAAACAAAAAACTTTATATGATAGTGGCCTTTACTTTATTTATGGCCGACACGACTTTTTACATATGGCCCTTTTTTATATGGCCGACGCTATAAAACAAAACACTTTATATAATGGCCGAATACTTTATATAATGGCCGACAATACTATTACTACTTTACATACATTTTTTTGTAACTTTATTCTAATTGTACTTCAGGGATTATATCATCACCTTCATTACACTTTGAACATATATGATCTGGATATTTATGTCCAATTAACTTGCAGTATCTTGTCAAAAATTCTTCAGAGATAAATCCTTTCTTTATTGCTCTGGTTGTTGGCGTGGCTTCGGGTTTTAATAACGATAAAATCCATTTTTGGACTTCCTCCATATCTGCTTGTCTTATCTCCCGTGAATTGGCATATATCATCAAATGATCTCTGGAATAATAGCTCCATATAGTATTTCCTTGTAAATAATTGTTGGCTAACTCTTGTATAATAGTTGACAACCCAATTATTCTTTTGTTCGCATAAAAACTGGGTATCTCAACTTTTGATATCTCCGGTTGTTGTCCTATATCTTCTGGTATTATCATCTCCCGGGTTAATCCAATTTTTACTATTTGGATCATCGGTTTTATCTCGTCGTAGAGTATTTCAGCTGGAGCTGTATAGAATCTTAGAAAAAATAAATTTTCTTTTGTTATTTTTTTATATATTAAAAACGATTTGTGGACCTCTGGGATTCCACTTATTTCTTCTCCTGTATATGTGTAGACTGTATTTAATAATTGTAACAGGTCTTAACTAGATTGGGATTTGTTTTTGGCTTTGCAATTTGTTTATTATAACCTTGTAATTTCTGGGTTAAATAGTCCTGGGTTTTTTCTGTAGTTGTGGTAGATCTGGGTTTGAGGTTTAAACAGTTTTGTATTTTATATAGATTTTCAATATAAGCTTGGGAAATATGGTTATACGTTTTCTTTTCTTTATGCAGGCTGGCTGCATATGTAGATGTTTGTGGTGTTGGGGTATCTATCATTTATACTTTTGGAATAAATGATTTTGTAAATAGGCTATTTAGATTTGCATTTTTTGGTGTAGCTTTTTCCATAATTCCTGTGCTTATACCTGCGACATTAGCAACGTTATGGGTTTTAAGGAGTTTCCCAACGTCTCCTTTTATCTCTGGCTGCTTTCCGTCTGCCGAACGTCGTAGCTCCGCATGTTTATAGTCATGCTGCTGACTTGTAGCTTTAGACTTTTCTTCATTTTCTTCTAGCTTTTGAACTCTCAAGCCTATACTATCCACTTTTGTACAAAGTGTAGTTAAGGTTTTGAATATGTTCTCCATAAGATTATCTTGTTCTGGTTGTGTAACTTTGTTTTGATAGATAGTCTGCAATCATATTTTTCTCAGTTTTAATTACCTCAATTGTAAATGTAAAATTTAATATATTTAATACTAGTCTTCTTATTTCTTTTGTTGTAACTGAATCTTGTACCTTTTTAGTTATCCACCATTTTACTTGTGTATTGTCTGTTCTTACAATAAATTTATTATAAACAATATATGGTTCAAATGCTAATAAACATTTATATAATGCAAACAATTCTTTTCTATTTATTTCCCATTTTATTTGTGCTTCTGCATTAGATCCAGAGTAATATCTGCAATGGTGCTCTATTTTTTCTTTTTCATATCTATATTTTAATACTCCTCCATGACTATGATCACTTGAATCTGTTTTAACAATATAAGTAAATGTTTTATTCTCATCAGGAAAGTAAAGTTTTGGTAATTGTTTACATAGATTCTTAATATTTCTTATATGTTCTTTATCTTTATTGTCGAGATAGTATTCAACATCTTTTTTAAGTTTTTTATGTAATGGTTTTAAATGTTCTGCTAATTTTGGTATATAATCTCTTACTTGATTTACTAATCCTAGAAAAGATTGTAATTTCTTTTTTGTATCTATATTCTCATCATGGGTGATTATTTTCTGTACTATGTGGTTTTGCATTTTTATTCCATTTCTATCTATTTGTATTCCTAGAAATTCTATCTGTGGTTTAATAATTTCTGCTTTCTTTTTACTTAAGCTTATGCCTGAATGTTTAATTATATGTATAAATTTTTCTAACAACCTTATATGTTCATCTTGTGTTTTAGAATATAGTAATATATCATCTATATATACAATACAATTTTCTAACTGGTTAAAATAGTTCTCCATAAAATGTTGATATCTACCTGGTGCATTTTTATATCCAAATGGTAAAACATTTCATTCATAGAAACCTTGCGGTACTGTGAATGCTGCTAGCTGTTTAGATTCTTCTTCTACTTTTAGATGATAAAATCCTGATTTACAGTCAAATTTACTAAAATAGTTATATCCTTGTATTTGTCTTATTTTTAGTATCTTATTTGGTATTGGATAATTATATGTTTTGGTTTTGGCATTTAAGTTACGATAATCGATAACCATTCTACTTTTTCCTCTTTTTTGTTCACTATGTTTTATAACTATAAATGCTGGACTTGTATGTTTACTATTGCTCTCCTGTATATAATTATTTTCTAATAATTCTTCTATATGTTTTTTAAATTCTTTTAAGTCATCAAAGTTATATTTTAATGGTTTCTGTGTTATTATGCTATTTTCATCTATTTGTTCATTTTTTACTTTTGTCTTATGTTTTTCCCATCCTTGTAATGTATCTTCGTTATATAATTGTTCTAGTTGTTCATTTATTATTTTAACTTTATCTATTGTAAATATGATAATTTCTAATTGTGATATTTGGTTCTTATTTATATTTTCCATTTCTTGATTTATTTTTTCACTTCCTTTTATCCATTCTATAGGTTTTCGTTGTTTATTATTTACTCTTTTTGCTCCTATTTTGTTTCCGCATGGTGTAGTAAACCACCAGTGTGTTTTTGTTATTATATGTGGGTAGAATTTATCTAAAAATGGCATTCCTAGTAACATATCTTTTGTTGTAAACTCAAAATTATACATTTCTTCTATTGTCAGTATTTTATCCCATATT
>NC_028644.1:12847298-12847967 GCF_001406875.1 Solanum pennellii | reverse complement strand
TTTCCGCATGGTGTAGTAAACCACCAGTGTGTTTTTGTTATTATATGTGGGTAGAATTTATCTAAAAATGGCATTCCTAGTAACATATCTTTTGTTGTAAACTCAAAATTATACATTTCTTCTATTGTCAGTATTTTATCCCATATTTGTATTTTTATATTTTTTGCTTTGTATTTAATCATACTTCCTTCATTATTAAATCCTGTTACTACCATAGGTGTTTTTAATTTTTCACATTTATCTTCTGGTAGACAATTATATTTACATATATTCGCTTCTGCTCCTGTATCTATTATAGGGGTATAATATCTGTTGTGATATCCTTCTACAATAATTTTTGCAAGTATAAATATTTTCATTATTCATTTTGTTCTTTTTATAATTATTTTCTTATTTTGAATAGTTATTGTTAATTGTTCATTTTCTATATTGTATGGTTTAACTTTTTCTAACCATTTTATACCTAATGTGTCACGACCCAAAACCGGGGCCGCGACTGGCACCCACAATTTCCCTCCTATGTGAGCGAACCAACCAATCTAACCCTTATCATTTTAACATATATCAACAGAAAATAATGCGGAAGACTTAAACTCATTAAATAAAACAAATCAACATCTATTAATTCCCCAAAATCTGGAAGTCATCATCACAAGAACATCTATCTCA